>NW_026590809.1:5238472-5258348 GCF_907164565.1 Psammomys obesus | reverse complement strand
CACACACACACACACCACATACACTCACACACACACACCACCACAAACACACACACACCACACACACACACACCACACACACACACACCACACACCACACACACACTCACACACACACACCACCACACACACCACCACAAACACACACACACACACGCACACACTCACACACACACCTGTTTCCTGCTCTTTACTTCCAGTTTCTGGCCCCCTTGTGGTAAGACTGATCACTGCACTGGACCTGAGCAATGACTGAGCTAGATTTTCTGAGACAGATTCTACACTCTCACAAGGTACTCTGTGGTGTCTGGAGTGAGAAGAAATGAGCCCATTTCCAGCTCCCTGCAGTGAACTAACATGTTTCTCTAGATGGAGAAACAACTGGTTTGGTTTTCTCTAGGTTTCTTGTCTCTTTTCTGTACTTTATTATCTTATGAATTATTTATTTGGGGCTTGGTTTCTCTTCTAAGTTTCTGCAGGTAGACTCTTAGATCTTAAATTTCACACTTTTTTAATATAAGCATATAAGCCTAAAATATTTTCCCTATGTGCTAATTTTGATGAATCGCATGAACTTACGTTGTTTCCATTTTTATTGAATTTAAAATAGTCAATTGTTTACCATATGATTTTCTCTTTGACACATAAATTACTTATAAATATGTTGCCTTATTTTCAATGACATGGGCCTCTTATTTGTGTGTGTGTTTCATTTGTACATGTCTTTAAATTATCTACATAACTTCAGCCCTTTCACAATTCTATCTCATATTTTCCTACATGTGATTGAAACAAAATATGTATTTGGGTCACCCAAAAGGGGGTAAGGTGAAGTGTTTAATAATAGCATTCAAATCCTATGTACTCTCCCTGACTATCTAGATAATAGTTGCTTTCCCAGTTGCTGATAGCTTTTAATATTTCCAGTTATGAATATAAGTATATATTTGCTCTCAGTTTTCATTTGATTGAATATATATATGATCTGTTATTATGTGTCTGTGTATTTGGGGTGGTTATAATTCCAGTTTGATCAGTATAAATCGTATTCTCTATTTCCAGCAGTACTGTTTTAAGGTCTTCTTTGTCTAATTCTAATGTAGTCACATCAGCCTTTTTACACTTACTGTTTGCATTGTACATTTGTTTTTCTACTCTTTGGTCTATAACATCTCAGTGTTTTTATGTTTAGAGTGCACCTGAGCACATACTGCATCTTGATTTTTAAACTAGTCCACCACCTTTGACTTTCAAATATTTAGGCCATTTATATTTAATAGAATTTATGCATTTATGCTTGGGTTTATATCTTTGACTTTTTTTTTTGCTTCCCATGTTAATTGTTCACTTATTTCTCTTTTGTTTACCCTTGAATTTATTTCTTTCAGTATTCTCTTTCATACCTCTACTGTCTCTCACATTGCATTCCTTATTGTTTTTGTAGTGTTGTATAGATTTGTTTCTGAATGTGCATCAAATTTATGGTTACATGAAACACAGATTTCAACACTTCATCTCAGAGTTTTGAAAAGGGGACAGTGAATATAAATTCCTAATGATTTAAGTGATGCTATTATTATCATTATTGCCATAGACTTCCTAGAATTCATCTATACCATTTCAAATGTAACATTCAAAACTTACAGCAGTGGAATTTTTTTTTCCTATCCCATTCCATTCTTAGTGCTGTATTGACAGGCATTTTGTATATGTGTATTTCGAACATAATGTGTTTTTATTATTTTTCTCAAATAAAATCTTCCCATTCAAAGATTCCCATTGGATCTTCCCATTCAAATAAAATCTTCAATTCTTACTTTTTCTGTATGCTCAAATTTCTAATTGATTAATACCAATTATGTATTTTCTTAAATATGAAGTACTTTGCTTTTTATTTCTTACAATGAAATTCTGCCACTGAAAAAATTGTCTTAGCTCTTGTTTATTCAAAGGGGGAAATCTTCATTTCTCCTTGATTAGGAGAACTATTTTTAAATTAAAAATTGATAGTCTTTAAAGACACAGAATAGCATCTTTCTGGCCTCAATTGTTTTAATCCATATTTTTATTAATTTTTGAAAATTTCATACATTTGTAGTTTGATTATATTCACCCTCTCCTCCAACTCCTCCCAGGTCTATCCTCAGCCCATACATGCAACTCAACTTTAAGTCCTCATTTTTTTAACCTAGTTCATGCTGGCTTATATACCCTTGGGTAATTGACCATTAGCTCTGGCCACAGTTGTTTTGATAAAAAATAATTATTATTCAGCCTTGCTCCTTTTGTGTAATATAGTTTTCCCCACCATATACACCTGTTTTAAGAATTTTATCTTTATTTTTGTATTTCAGACATTTGACTGTGTCATGTTTCAGTTATTTTGTTTCTGTTTACATTTTGGCATTAGAACATTAAATTAGAATGTCTTCGCATATACTCTTCTGATCTATTCTTTCTTTTAGTCTGGAACTCTAATTACATATGTCCTAAATAATTTGTGTTATCCCACATACTACTGATGTTTCATTCATTCATTGTTTAATTATTTTCTGCTTTGTGTTTCAGTTTGAGCAATTTCTGGTTATATTTATTTAATTTCATTGACATTGAGCATCCAGTATCTTGATAATTTTACACAATAATTCTTAACTGCTACACATTTCAGTTCCTAGAGTTCCATCTGTCTCTTGCTTGTATGTCTCTCTGCATTGTTTTCAGGTTCTACATCACTAGCCCTCATTTCTTTAATCCTTGTAGCTATCTTTTTTTTTTCTTAGCGTGCTCTAACTCCAAGGTGCTTCCAATATTCCAGCGTTTAGGTTATTTATAAAGCTTTTTCCACTGACTTATTTCTTCCATTGACTTTGGCTTGTGTTTTTCTATTTATATGTTCCTAATTTTTATTGTAGTCTGGTTATTCTGAAAATTCTGGGTTTTGTTATATTTCTGTGAGAGATGAAGTGTTTTAATCTAGTAGTGAATTAAATCACTGGCACATCACCTTGAAATTTTAGAGCCTTCTAAAAAATTTTCTTTTTGCTTTTGGGGATTCTATTATGCCCTAATTGTGAGGTACAATACTTCCTTGTAGGATTTCAAAGGAAAGTCAGAAGTCTCTGTGTCTCCTTAACTCTGTGGAACTCAAGCTCTGCTCCCATCAGAGCGAGCTCTGAGCTACCTGTTCATCTACTTCAGCCTTAAGTTATACTTTGCCCTGTTTGATGCGATGACTTAGGATCATGTCTGGAGTCTCTACCCCCCTCTCACCTGCCTTCCTTTCCAGCTTTTTCTCTTTCCAGCTCCATCTTTTACAGTAGTCCTAAGTCCTGGTTTGTTTGTTTGTTTGTTTTGTTATTGTTGTTGTTGTTTTGCTCTCGCAAGATTGAGGGTTTGTTTTGTTTCTGTTTTTGTTTGTTTGGATGGATTGATTTTTTTTTTGCTTGGTTTGTTTCTACATGTCTTGTATTACATGGATCACAACGCTCTTAGGGAAAACCTGGCGAGCCACAAAGCCTTGCCTATGGGGATTCTATTTTTAGTAGTCAGTTTCCCTCCAATGTCTCCCTGGATTTGGTCACTCCTAGGTACCTTTAAATTTTTCACCCTATCCCTTTGTTGGAAAGTTTATAAGTATCTGCAGGAGAGTTATCAACTATAAGCTGTTATGTCATTGCTTAAATGTAGAATTGCCTTCACAGGTGAATATAACTCAATGAGAAATGAAGTTTATTTTTCTCAGCCATTTAGCTTTCTGTTTAACCACAAATTATTAATGTGGCTTTGCATGCTGACTAGTGTACAGATACTAATTTTTATATCGGCATCTCTGAGCTTTCATGGGAACGGTAACAGTGGCCCTGTGGCCCCAACTTCCACTCTACTAACCTGTCATATAACCTTAGATTAGTCTTTCTGAAGCATGGCTCTAGACCTGACATTCTGTAAAGCAGAAATCTGCACTAGCATCTCAGAGCCTGTTGATGACTGCTGAGTCCCTTCCTGTCATTCCTGGCCACCGCTACTGCTCAGGATTCCGACTGTCTACCTATGTTAGTATTTCTGTAAAAGCTTATTTATCCTGCATAGCATAAGATGTGGCTTCTTCTGGGCTGGCTGTCTTAACACTAAGAGAGCATGGGCTTTAAAAAGGAAATAAACAGCATTGAAGTCATCTGGACATTCTCTCTCTCTCTCTCTCTCTCTCTCTCTCTCTTTCTCTCTCTCATCTGTTCTTGTGGATGTAATAGGGACTAAAGGATGAGACACAAATCACACATTTGTATAAGTGCAATTCAGATTTTTAACACTGGGGGCTAAAGAGTCAGCTCTGGTTAAGAGCACTGGCTGATCCTCCAAAGGACACAGGTTCAATTTCTAACACCAACATGAGGGTTCACAAACAATTCTAATCTCAGTTACAGAGGATCTGGTACCCTCTACTGGCCTCCCCAGGCACCCAAGCATACATGTGGTGCCCAGACAGACGCACAGGCAAAACCTGTACACACTTGTTTAAAGTTTAATTAGATTTTACAAATCTTTAATGTTTGTACAACTAAAGAAGTGTATGAGAGAATTGTCTGCAGTCGTCTCCTGCGATTCTCCTGTTCTGTCTGGGGCAGGTGGAACATAGACTAGGAAGGAGAGCATTCTGCCCTTGGTGTAGGATCCTGTACCTTGAAAGGATACTGATCACCCACCCTGCCTTTGAAAGCCACCCATTTAAAAAGAAGACAGAAAAATCTTCCGTGTGCATATAAGATGGAAACCATTTCTTGCTCACTCTTATATGCCAATGAGCCTTGGTTGCATTTATTATCCATCTTTAGAAATGGAAAGAAACTTACACCCTATGAGACTAATGCCTTATGCAAGTTATGTGGCCTTTGCACATAGGTGGTCTCCCACAGATCCTTGGTGAATTGAAATAAACTAAAATTACATTTTGTTATTTCGTTAAAGTTGACTCAAACCTGCGGCTGGGCATTCAGTCTCATGCGATGTGAGGGTTCATAATGCCAGTTGCCGATGGAAATTCTGCTTGGTAAAATGAGTGTGCTTGACTCAAAGGAGGTTCCATTGTTTATTATTTCCAAAGAGCACTTTCCACATGCTCTTAGACCACCAGCAAATCATATCGCCAACTGCTCTTTAGAAAGCCCTAAGGCCTCGAGGAAGACCAGCTCCGCCAGGCTTTCTGGACTGTGCTTCTGATTCAGTTTCATCACTTTACCGATTCAGCTTGAGTTTCTTTTGGAAAAAAAGAGTAGTGACAATTCCCTGGCTTGCACACCAGCTTTTCCTAAGGCTTAAGTAAGATACCACTATATTAGAGGCTTGGGTTTTTCATTTTAAAAAAAGAAGCCTCTTGGTTATATTATCATTTGTAATTGCTTTCTGTTTATTAAAAAAAAAATCTATAGCCTAAAAGAAAAAAATACTCTTAGTTTATTATGATGGGAAGATTTAATTTCTTCATTTTTTTAGGTTTCCCTATTCTATTAGTATTATTTTATTGTTGTTATTAAGATTTATTAGACTGTTACAGAGGTAGCACTTCAAGTTAAATTGTTTTAAGTGATATATTGTATTAGGAATATATGTTATTTATGTTATATGTTTATTATAATTCGAAATTATCCACCAAATGGACATGATATTAATGGTTGCAGAAGAAGTCTAACCTAACCTGTTCACTGTATTATAGTCATCAGTGGGACTGTCTAGTATTCACTTGTGTTCATGAGTCACCATCAGACCTCTCTTCTGTCTGTGCTCAGTCAACGCATGCTCTCACCCAGCCTCCTGACTTACTGTAACAGCCTGAACTGAAAGTATGTCCAGCCCTGACCTCTTCCTCAGGCCATGCCTGAACACCTAGCTGCCAACACTTTTTCTTGAAAATGTATGACTTATCATGTCCAAGACCAAGCTGGGGTAATTCCCCCCAAACCACAAGCGCTACCATCTTCCCACTGTAGTTAAAGGCAGGTCATTGTTCTAGCTGGCTAGTGCAGGATCTTAAGCCTTCAACTCACCAAAACTCTTATTAGATCTATCTTCAGGGTTCCTCTAGAATCTGCCCTTTAACCTGATCGCACTCATACAGCCCCTTTCACCCTTTCCTAAAATCTAGCCATTGCGTTCTGTCATTGTAGGTCTCTAGCCTTTGTCTAGCCACTGTGACGTCTTCCATCTGGCAACTGCATGGCCCTCCTTCAAGCTCTCGAGTCCAGGGGCTTCTCCTATCACCCGGAATAACATCCAAAGCACTAATCTGACCTCTAAGGCCTTCCAGAAAGGCTTGTGTTAGCCCTGGACCCTCATGTCCTCTGCTCTCATTCAGTCACTCTTGTGCCCATACTCTTCCTTAAAACCACCCAGTACCAATACCAATTTTCTACATTGTTTGTCCTTCCCTCGGCCATGGTGTCCCCACAGGTACATTGAAGGATCTTTACATTTTTATTTTAAAATTACCTTGCTGTTAGGGCTTCCTGGAACACTAACCAAGAGGAGAAACGTGTTCTTTCCTTTCCTCCCCAGTCCATACTGCCTCGGTGACGTTCACAATATCTGACAGCCTTGTCTGCTGTCTCTTCTCCCACCGGTCAGATGAAAGTTAGCACAAGTAGAGACCCTGGCCAGCCTGGCACCTGGTAGCTTCATCCCATTGCTTCACCAAGTATCTGGATATTCAGCAGATAGGTTTAAGTAAACAAAGGAGTAATAGAACCAGGCTACAGTTCCGTGTTCTGCCAATAGGCACCACTCTGTGAGGCTGTGCTGTGTCCACATTTGATTTCTGTTTAGTTCCAGGTAGGCTCACAGAATGAAAGACCACCATTGCCTACTGTGAATTTAAAAGTCTTAGTGGTAAAATTGTATGTGTCAGTGGTAAGCAGGCTTTGCAACTTAAAGCTGCAGTCTGGCCTCTACTTGGATTGGTGCGGTTATGTTTGAAAGAAATTCACTCCACATGTAGCTCTTAGTAAAATCAAATAGTGGGAGAAGGTGGCTTCTCTTCCTATCTAAGAATCTGTTTGACATACAGTTTTGTTACAAGGAAGATAGAGTCTTACTCATGTTAAGTTGCCAACCTCTTGCCCAAATTATCCATAAGACCTGTTTGCATTACAGTATTGAAGAAGAAATACCAAAGTAGAAAGAGGAAGACCCTATTCTGATTATACGAGTTACTATTCTATTCTAGTCTTGTAGTTGTTGTTTTAACATTTTGTTATTATTATTATTATTATATCAGGGCAACACAACTATTTATGTGCTGGAAGAAATGACTGCATCATTGATAAGATTCGGCGAAAGAATTGTCCTGCCTGCAGACTCCAGAAATGTCTTCAAGCTGGTATGAACTTAGGAGGTGAGTGTGGTGGGCTTAGCTTGATATGCATTGTACCATCAGTAGAGCCTGTGAACTGCCCAAACTGAAGGTGCGGCTAACGTGAAGCAAAACGTCCAAAGATTCGTCAAAAGAAATCTTCGTTTTCATGGTGACATGTTTTCACAGAGAAATATTTCCTAGCTGGAATTAAAGGGGATGGCAATGGTTTGCTAAGATTCGAGAATGGGATCTTTAGCCAAAATCAAAACAAAAATAATTACTTTTTGCATAAAATTATAGTTGGTGATTATCATCTCTGTCTCCAGATGATAGCACATCACATAGAGGAATGTATTCTTTTTTTAATTTTTATTTTTTTATTAATTACACTTTATTCACTTTGTATCCCCCCATAAGCCCCTCCCTCCTCCCCTGCCGGTCCCACCCTCCCTCCCCTTTCTGCATGCATGCCCCTCCCCAAGTCCACTGATAGGGGAGGTCCTCCTCTCCTTCCTTCTGATCTTAGACTATCAGATCTCATCAGGAGTGGCTGCATTGTCATCTTCTGTAACCTGGTAAGGCTGCTCCCCCCTCAGGGGGAGGTGATCAAAGATCAGGCCAATCAGTTTATGTCAGAGGCAGTCCCTCTTCCCATTACTATGGAACCCACTTGGACACTGAACTGCCTTGGGCTACATCTGTGCAGGGGTTCTAGGTTATCTCCATGCAAGGTACTTGGTTGGAGTATGAGTCTCTGGGAAGACCCCTGTGTCCAAATTTTCTGGTTCTGTTGCTCTCCTTGTGGAGTTCCTGTCCTCTCCAGATCTTACTATTTCCCACTTCTTACATAAGCTTCCATGCACTCTGCCCAACAGTTGGCCATAAGAGGAATGTATTCTTAATCCCAAGAGTAACATTTATGAGAGAAAACTACTGTAAAATGATTGAGGTTCACCAAAAGAACTGGAAAGAATAAATCACTGAGAACCACAGTGTTCATGGATCGGAACCAACCCTACTACATAGTAAAATATATCATACAAATAGAGTCAGGAAAGAAACCTGCAGCACACTGTGCTGTTTATCAGATGGAATGACAGAACAACCAGAAACAGATCTGGAAGGAGTTTTTCATTGAGTTCCCACCTTTCAGATGACTCTAGTTTGTGTCAAATCAATATAAAATTAGCCAGGACAATAAATAAAATATATTCAATACTGAAATTGTAAAATGTAATGAGATACTTCAGAGCTTCCATTTCTAGTACCATTTTTAAATATATATATAATATATATTTATAATATATATATTATATATAAATATATAAAAATATATATTTATATATATATATAAAAATAAAAACATATATATATGTTTGGTTTATTTTTATGTGTGATATTTTTATTTATACGAAAGATCTTTTTACTAATATTTATATTTAAATTAAAAGTAAATAATAAATTTAAAGAGATAAAATAAAATAAAATGATTGGTGAATAAAATATGGTATGTTAAATATGCATGTGTTTAGGATTTGTTAAACTGCAGAACACTTCCAATATTAACAAAAACCAAGTGAGGTTTATATGTGCTGACACAAACTTATCTCCACAGTGTCGTTCAGCAAAAACAAATTAAGGTTGCAAAATAGGGTATTTATATATTTTGGATTGAATATCTATTTTGAAAAGCAGTAGGATATACAGGAAGACCTGATTACTACCACATATTCTGTGCACCTTTGAATTTTAAGTTATATTAGAACCCTGTATCATATGCACATTACATATATAAAGAAATAAAATATTTTTTAAATGTAATAAAATATTATTTCATTCTCCCTTTGCTTGGTGAATGAATCTGCTGGCTGGCTAGTTGGCAGTAAACATGGATGCCTGTGGAGTGAGGAAACTCTTAGGAGTCAAGGGGAAGAGAATGTTGGCTAGGGAAGATGGTGAAGATGAAAGCATGTCATGACCTTTACCAGGACCTCAGAAAGAATGATATGATGAGAGGGATAGGCAGGAACATCTGTTCTGCCCCCTCTTAGTCTTGTAGCCATAGACAGATCACCTCTAGCCTATGCCTAGTGTCCTTACCTTCTGCATCTATTGACCAGCCTAGTGATTGACTGGGTTGTGGCAAGAACTGAATGAGTGACTTCACAGAGAAAAGGAAGTGGTCACTCGGTGTGCGTTCTGGCTGCACTGGTCAGTTCCCCAGTACTATAACAGATTATTAAGACAATGAGCTTATAAAGATGAAAGTTTTGTTTAGGCTCACAATTGCACAGCTGTCAGGCTATGATTATCCTTTTGAGGTGTGGCAGGGCAATAGGTTATGAGAGTGGCATGAGGTAAAACCATGGTGACATGAAAAAAAGAGGAAGGAGCTCAAGCCCCAGAATCCGAAGACCTCCCACTGCAGCATGCCCTTTAAAGATCCCACCAGATCCATAGGACACTGTAAATTCGTGCTTTTCTATGTCCATCCTAGCTCCTAAATAATAACACAGAGACCTATTGTATTTATTAAAAGCTTCAGATACCATAGCTGGGCAGGTACTGAGCTACTCTATCCCAACTCTGCTGGTCTGGCCTACTTCCCAACCACGATCCTGTCGCCTACCAGCTGAGTCTCACCTTGACTGCTTCTTCTCCACGCTTGTGGCAACTTCTAGGTCCCTACCTGAGATACGCACTCTCTCTCCCTGGACCCCAGGAGTCCCCTGCCCAACTATTGGCTGTTCAGCTCTTTATTAACCAATCAGAAGTGATGGAGAACAAGTTTTACACAACATTGAGACAGAAGACGTTTCAAAAAATTACATTGTCAAAAGTCCAGGCCACCAGATCCCTGTGTACAGAAATGACCACCTGAATACACAGTGCATAAAAGCATCCTCCAACATCCCCACCTGTTAGTCCAGTAAAAGACTCTTCCTCTTACATTAACAAACTATAGATAAAATAAGAACAATCGTTGAAACTGTCAGGTAAGAATTACATTCACAGCGTCCAGTTCATTTATGTTTGGCGACCTTAGAGAAAGTAATCTATTATTTATCCTATCTTGGTGAGTTCAGAGATCTGAACTTAAATCATTTTCTATCATAACTTGTATCTATCAACCTATAAATATCTTTTTATACTTGAAAACTTTTTTAAAAATCCTAAAAAATTCAAGCTTAGTTGTGAGACTATAACTATCTAGTCTTCAACCCCATCAGAGACCTGAGAAGGTTTAATATTACCTGAGCAAACAGGAAGTACAGAGCAAGCAGCTTCCAAAACTATAGAAATGACAGCGATGACAGAGACAATTGGCATCCTAGACAGTCACCTAAGGTTCCTTTATGCTGGAGCATCATCTTCAGCTATCTGTCCCAGAGTATCTGTGTGTGTGTGTGTGTGTGTGTGTGTGTATGTGTGTGTGTGTGTGTGTGTGTGTGTGTGTGTGTGTTTGAAGCAGGAATTATGAAGGACTTGCCTATGTTGTCCTTGCAAAGATTGGTTTGACTTCCCTGCATGTCCAACTTTTGTAGTTTGGACAGCATACTGTCATCAATGGAAGCAAATGTTGCTTGTTTCTAAATATTTACTATCTGATTAACTTTAAAACATCCACAGGAGGCTAAATAAAGTTTATTTCCGTAGTTAACTAAACTAGTACCTAATAAGACCACAAGTTTGATTGGCTGACTACTAAATTGCATTTTTAATTATCCTAAACAGTTTATAATAGTAGCTTTCAGAAGGAGTAGAACTTCACATTACATTTTTGAATGAATTAGATAGGACAATATCTTAAACAAGGGTTAAAACATATATACAGTATATTGTAACAAAAATAACATTAAATTTATATCAATATACAAATATCCAAACCAATGTAAAATTGTTGGCTTGTTGAATGTTCTTTAGTTTAAAAGTAGATTCAATAATCTGCCTTTTTATTCTATTATTCATATATCCTTCCTTTTTTCCTTTCATCCCTTCTCCTCCTTTTTCCCCTAATACTAGATAGGAGAGAAAAGAGGAAAGAGGAAAGAAAATAAAGAGAAAAAGTGATCATTGAATCTAACCTTCTTTAATTTTATTTCCTCCCTGACCAAGAACATTAACAACTTGCAACCAGCCCCACTTAAACGAGGACAAACATCCATCACCCATCAAACAACTAAATGTCACCCACCCCACCTCTTGGAAATGTGTGCATTATTCTCCTAAAATTGCTTCCTGCTGTCTGGGACAATGTTCCCTTTTTGGTATCCTAAGAAAATTGAGATAATGGTAAAGTACTAAAAGAGCTAGTTATATCATTTTTGTCCAGTCTCTATGTGAATGGAAAATGCAAGCCTTAACTGAAATCCTGCCTGGGGCAGTCTGTGAGGCTGGACCATTTAAGCTAGTTGTTTAAGCTGTTCTGTGTACAGAGTTTTGGGGAAGCAACCACTGAGGCAGCCTGTGAGGTTGGATCATCTGGACTACTTGTCTTGTCTTCTTTGGTGTATGGTCCTTTTGTTCTGTAAACATATAAATATTTAAAGGTAATTTTTTTTCATTAGTATTTGTATGGGATGTTAAGTAAGCACAGTTTAGCTAAAGATGATTCTCTTCCCTATGTTTGAGCAGGCAAAAGGCATCTGTTTGGACTATATAACCTATAATACAGATTTTATTTCATACCATATCGAAGGATGGCATAAGTCCTGAGGACTCTGTAGTTAACAAGATTTATTGGTTATACAGAAACATGTCTCAGTGAATCTCAGAGGTGTTCCCATGAAGAGGAATTCGCATATCATGTTACATGTTTTCTTGTTCTTCTTCATTTCTTCCTTCATGTCTGCAGTCAGGATTTTTCAAGAGGTCTCCCATGGTCAAATCTAACCTTTACTAATTTTGAAGGAAATTAGTATAGCTTTTCTTTTCCTGTTGAAGCAAAAGCAAAACCTCTCCCCTAAAACAAAACATTTTCTGTCTTCCATTCTGAAGTTAAGACATCCTTAAAGTAAATAGGTTATTTAGTTTAGCAAGTTTTTTTCCATGATCTAATGCCTCTCAGCAGCTATTTTTTCTGCTCATTAGCATTTAAAAAACTTAAAGTTAATACAGCATTATGTAATCTATCTCTGGGGATCTCTATTACCCCTTTCTGTTTACTAAGCATCTCTTTTAAAATACAATTAGATCTCTCTACAACTGCTTGTAGGATTGTGTGGTGTACCTAGAATATGTTTTATATTGTAATTGTAAAAAGCTGTCTTATTTTACTAAAGACATATGCTGGAGCATTGCTAGTCTTAATTTGTACAGGTATACCCATAATAGGCATAACTTCTAATAAATGTATAAACAAAATCAACCTTTTCAGAACTTAAAGCAGTTGCGCATTGAAATCCTGAATGTGTGTATGGGTGCACATATTTTAATTTTCCAGAATTTGCAAAATAAAACACTATTTGACAAATTTCATTTCTTTAGGTACCTTTATGGTTACTTCCTACAGGTAATAAAGTTTGGTTATACAAAAAACAAGTAGGACATTTCCTTATAATATCCTTGGCTTGTTGCCTAGTGATAGAAAAATCTTTCTTTAAACCTTCGATGTTAACATGGTGTTTGTTATGAAATTCTGAAGCTTCTAAAACATTTCCTATTAGTAAATGATCAATTTTATCATTATCTTGTGCTAGAGGGCCTAGTAGACCCGTATGGGATCTGATATGTGTTACAAACAATGGATGATTTCTATTTCTGGTTACTTATAGTAGCTGAATAAATAATGATGTTAATTCTGCATTATCAGGAATAGGTTTAGCAGTCTATATATGTAAAACTCTTTGTGCATATTAAGAGTCAGTAACTATATTAAGAGATTCAGGAAAATCACATAATACCATAACAATGGCATACAACTCTGATTTTTTTTAACTGAATCATAAGGACTCTTAGCCATTTTACTTATTTTTTCTGACTTGTAACCTACCTTTCCAGATTTATTTGCCTCAGTATAGAATGTAGGGGCTCAGAAGTGCTGGAGAACAAGTTTTACATAACACTGGGACAGGAGATGCTTCATAAAAATGGCAGTACCAAAGTCCAGACTTCAACCAAGTCTCTGCATATAGAAATCAGCATTTGAATAAACAGTGCACAAACATACTCCAGTAGTATACCATGGCTGAGATGACACCTCCATCTCATGGCTTCTTCTTAGGAGCTACAGAGATCCAGTGGCTTACCAGAGGAACAGAAGCCCTTGGCAAGCACAGTTGAAATGTCTAGTAGTGTTTTTAACGTCCACCAAAGAACGATTTGCTTGCATATACTGTTAATATACACATATTTTCTGTAAAAAATGACTAACATGGGAAAACTATAGTAGTGGAGTCATCAAGATTACTTAGTAGAGTAATCAAAATTATTTAGGCTTTTTTTATTCTGTGATTACAGTTTCACATGCATGCAGAGAGCTGCTGTCAAGAGATTAGCAAGGAATTTTGGTGAAGTGGGATGATGGGTACACGATTGTTCCTTCTTTCCCTGTTTGTTAGTGATATGATCATTTTAAAGAAAGTAAAGAGTTCACAATTTTGAGCCAAGAATGGATGCATTCTTGAACTAGACACTCAAAGGAGCTACCCACCGAACAGGAAGGAGAGAGAGAGAATGGCTAAGACACCCTTCACACACACTGTTGGGGAGTCCCTTAAAACTGAAATAGAAAGATGATGGGAAAACAAAAGATGGAAAAATCAACAAATGGAAGAGTAAGGCTGACAGCAGGAGTGGGTTAGGGAGCAGGGGCACAGGAGGATTTAGCTGAGGTATCTGGCTCCATTTGCCAGCAGCTTTCCAAGCTAGTTGGTGTTGCCGACAAACTCAGACAGTGCACATCTGCAGAGAGAGACTGCAGGCTCCATGGCAGTGAGTGAGGCTGCCTATCGGAAGTCCCGTAAGAAAGGGGAGTGGATGCCTTTGGCTGTCTCTGGAAGCGGACTGTCCAGCCACTGCAGAACGAAAGGGAGTCATTTGTGAGAGAGTCTTGTAAATAGAAAGTTTCTTGGATTTCTTTTTCCTTTTGACACAATGGAAACAATTTCAGTGGAACTTCCAAAACTGAGAGGGAAATAACACCTGTTTCTAAATCAATTAAAAGTAAGTTTGGGGGATTTTCTTTTTTTTATATTTTTAATTAATTTATTTTTTAATAATTACAATTTATTCACTTTGTATCACAGTTGTAGACCCCTCCCCCAGCCCCTCCAAATCCCACTCTTCCTCCCTCATCTCCTCCTCTACCCCTCCCCAAGTCCACTGGTAGGGGAGGTCCTCCTTCCCTTCCATCTGAACCTAGCCTATCAGGTCTCATGAGAACTGGCTGCTTGTCTTCCTCTGTGGCCTGGTAAGGCTGCCCCTCCTCAGGGGAAGGTGATTAAAGAGCCAGCCACTGAGTTCATGTCAGAGACAATCCCTGTTCCCCTTACTAGGGCAGCCACTTGAACACTGAGCTGCCATGGGCTACATATGTGCAGAGGTTCTAGGTTATCACCATGTATGGTCCTTGGTTGGAATATCAGTCTCAGAAAAGACCCCTGGGCCCAGATTTTTTCATTTTGTTTCTCTCTTTGTGCAGCTCCTGTCCCCTCCAGGTCTTTCTATCTCCCCCTTCTTTCATAAGATTCCCTGCACTCTGACCAAAGTTTGGCTATGAGTCTCAGCATCTGCTTTGATACCTTGCTGGGTAGAGTCTTTCATAGGCCCTCTGTATAGGCTCCTGTCCTGCTCCCTGTTTTCTCCCTCTTCTGATTTTCATGTCTAGGTAAATCTATATAAATGGCCATATTGATATATGTGTTGAATTAGCACTTGGTATTTTTATCCCTCGGACATTTGTGAAGGAAAAGTTGTGGTGTTTTCAGGATTGATCCCACATAGAATGTATAGATTTTCTCTATTGTTTCACTCTTCGTACTTTTTATTTCAAATATTTTATCATTATAATTGGTAACTAATACACACATTAAATTTTTCTCCGTTCTCCTGAGGCCTTTGGTTGGGTTGGTGCCTTGTTTGATGAAGGGGGATACCTGATGACAGAAGTGCACACATTTGTGCATTTGCCGTAACGAGCTCGTCAGAGTAGACTAGTTGCCCTGGATCTTTGAAAGCGTAAAACGCAGCTATGCAGGGAAGTGATGCTTGGATATACGTGTACTCTCATTTACTCTTTCCCCTGGCTTTTTCACTTGTGGTCTGTCCACATGTTGTCCTCCTATTCTGGAACAGTGGGCAGGGTCCTTTGTGCTGTTTGCGGTACCACACTCTGCTTTCTCAGATGGAGGAATCTGCTATGAGCATTTGTCACTGCACTTTGTCTGTGAAGCACCAGGGCACCAGTAAAAGTACAGCAGGCTTTTGCGTTATTGGATTCTCCTCTTATCTCACAACCCGCCTCATTTCTTTCTTCTAACCCTGTGACTCGCACTCACTTGGGGTTTTCACTGTACCTTCCTACCCCAGCCTTCTCTAGACCCCTCTCCTGGAGCCCTATATTCAGAGGATTCCGCCGAGAGGAGGTTCCCAGCAGTGAAGGGTCATTACCCGAAAAGGGCTTATGTGCGGGCTCGGTCTCCTGGCACACTGACTGACCAAAATGACTGTTGTGCTTTCCTGCTTATTCCTCACCCAAGCTGATGTGGCCTCATACAGGGCTCTTTAGTAGAAAGCATGGAGATCTAGGGCAGGAAGGATTTGACCCAAGTTTTTGAAAGGAACTAGGCATTATCAACAGAGTATAATAGGCATGTTTCAATTTAGGTTAATAACAATATCAGTCAATCTCATTATGGACATCATTAAATTACAGAAAAAATTAATACTCTAATTTTTATCTTCTTATTTTAATTTATTCATACATTTAAAGTTAGAAAGGTGTTCATTTGTATTAAGCAGATGACAAAATTAGTTTTTATGCTTCGTGGAACAAAATCAATAATGACCTCATTTTGGAGTTGAAAGTTTTCAATATAGTTAGTTTGAAAATACAGAAACCAGCACTGTAGAGATAGCTCAGCAGCCAAGTGCATAAAAAAATGTATTTGTTAGCAAAAGTATAAAATCTAGTGTGATGCCTCACAGCTTCTGTTTTGAATGGCTACTCCAGCAGTCTAGAGGGTTGCTGGGTAACTTTTTTATAATAAAACTTACAATAAGGTTTTATAATAAAGTATTTGTTTGTTTGCTTGCTTGCTTAAAGAGACCATATTGGATAGTTTTATGTTAAACCGACACAAAGCTAAAAGCATTTGACAGAAAGGAACTTCAATTAAGAAAATTCCTCCGTAAAAATAGGACTTGAGGAAGGGCATGCGTGGAGAAGGGGGAGAAAGGGAGGGATTGGGAGGGGAGGAGGGAGGGAACTAGAGGGGGGATACAAAGTAAATAAAGTGTAATTAAAAATAAAATAAAGTGGGCTGTAGATGTGGCTCAGAGGTTAAGAATGCTGACTGCTCTTCCAAAGGTCCTGAGTTCAATTCCCAGCAACCACATGGTGGCTCAGTATGAAATCTGGTGCCCTCTTCTGGAATGCAGGCAGAACACTGTATATGTAATAAATAAATAAGTCTTTAAAAAAAAAATTAAGCTTAAGAACAGGCTACAGGGCTACAGGCAAGCCTGTAGGACATTTCCTTAATTAGTGATTGATTGCAGAGGGCCCTGCCCATTGTGGGTAGTGCCATCCTGGGCTGGTGGTCCTGGATTCTAGATTCTAAATGAAAGCAAGTGGAGCAAGCCAGTAGCAAGCCAATAAGCAGCACCCCTCCATGGCCTCTGAATCAGCTCCTGCCTCCAGGTTCCTGGCCTGTTTGAGTTCCTCTCCTCATTTCTTCAGTGATGGACTTTGACATGAAGTATAAGCCAGATAAACCCTTCCCTTTGCAGCTTGCTTTGAGGTCATGGTGTTTTAGCACAGCAATAGAAACCCTAACTAAGGCAGAGACATTACAAAAGATATCAAGGGAATTCAGAAAATTGATCAGGATATGCTTTAAAAACTGGTATTCCGCTAAGTTGGAAAGTCTGAAAGAAGTGGATGTATTTCTAGATTGATAGGAGCTGACAAAGTTAGACTGCCATGAGGAAACAGCTTAAACAGATTTATAACAAGCAACGAGACCAAAGCCATCATTTTAAAGATGACGAAAGGAAATCTCTCCACTCCAAGTGCTCAGGCCAGATGAGTTTACTGATTAGTCCTACCAAACCTCTCATGAGATAACAACAATACTTGTTAAACAATCCCAGAAGGGGGGGAGAGGGAAAAATGCTACCAACTCTTGTTTATGCAGCCAGTACCATTCTATCCCAAACTAAAAAGGACACACACACACCAGTCTTACTGATGAATATAGACATAAAATTTATGAGAAGCATGTGAAGCATGAATTTAAGAACAGAACAAAAATATCATTCACCATGATCATGTTGGCTCTATTCTAGAAATGTAGGAATGGGTTAACATACAAAATGAATAATTATGTTGCATAAATAGACTCAAGGGCAGAAATCACATAGTTATCTCAATAAATGCAGAAGAGGCTTTTAGCAGACTCCAACATTTTTATATGATACAAGCTCCGAATAAGCTTAGAAAATGTAGCACAACAATAATGACAAACCACAGCCAACTTTGTGTTAAATGGGAGAAAAATCAAGTCATTTCTACTAAAATCTAACAAGACAAGGGTATTCATTCTCTTCACTCTTATGCAATATGGTGCCTGAAATCTTAGCAAGAACAATGAGAGAATGAAACAGAATGGGTACAAATAAGAAAGGAATAAGTCAAACTGTCCTTATCTGTAGTTGGTGTGACCACAGCACCCTTAGAACAGATGAACACTGGAAACAGAGTAGTAGATGCAAACTGAACATAGGAAGAGCAACGGCTGTGTGTACTAATACAGAATGTGCTGAGAAAGGAATCAGGAAAATAATTGCATTCACAGGGGGGGAAATGTCTTAGAATAAACCTAACCAAAGAAGTGAAAGACCTCTGCAGTGAAAACTTTAAAATGCTGAAGGAAGAAATTGAAAAGACATTGGAAGGAGCTTATGGATTGTAATAACTGATACTGAGGAAGTGGATATACTCCTAAAAGCAATCTGCAGCTTCAGTGCAATCCTCTTTAAAATTCCAGTACCATTCTTGACCAAGACTGAAAAAAATACACAACAATCTCAACGTTCATAGAGAGGCATTACAAATTCCAGAGTAACCAAAGCCACCTTGAGCAAAAAGAACCATAATGGTGGTTCTACTGTGCCTACAAGTTATCCTACAGAGCCACTGTCACAAAAATATTATTATACCAACACAAGAACAGATACCCAAATCAGTGGGCTGCTACTGAGGACCCAGATGTAAACTCACTCAGTCGCCTGAGTTTTGACAAAGACATCAAAAATATAGATAGGAGAAAAGACAGTCTCGTCAGTAACTTACCCTGGGGAAGTTGGATATCAGCATGGAGAAGAATGAAGCTAGATGTCAGTCACTTACCCTGGCCAACATCATTTCCAAATGGATCAAAGACCTAACGGATGGCCTGAAATTCTGAAAGGACAAAGTGTATAGACAAGAACTTTCTGAAAGAGACTCTGCTTATGTAGACAGATGAAATCATGCTTGCATGTGTCATGAAAATCGTAGCAAACTGTGTAGGAAGACAAAGGAAACTAATAAGAGGGGTGACGAAAGAGGGTGTCTGAGTGGGAAGGCAATAGTCCCGAATTTATCAGACACTTGATGGAAATGCTCTGATCAATGCACTGCTCGTATGGCATTAAGATAGTTTTAAAAGCCAAAGTAGTAAGCTTCTCCAGCGCAAACAAAACAGTCAACAGAGTTCAGGGACAACCTGCATGAACCAAAGCTACTTGCTGACTACTCATCTGACAGAGGCCACTGTCCAGAGTATAAACGGAGCTCAAGCATTTCAACAATAAAGAACAATCTGGTTTGCAGAAGGGGAAAGAAGTAATTCAAGGAACCAACAAACATAAGGGGAAAAACACTCAGCATCATTAGCCATGATGGAAATGCAGATCAGAACTAAGATATGGTAACTGGCATCCTAGTAGATTGGCTATTTTAAAATTCTGGCAGTAGCTGGAGAGACGACTTAACTGTGAAGAGCACTGGCTGCTCTACAAGAGGTCTTAAGTTCAATTCCTAGCAACCAAGTCATAGCTCACAATCATCTGTAATGGGATCTGATGCCCTCTTCTGTCACACAGATGTGGAGAAAAATGAACTTTTATACACTGTTGATCAGAACATAAATTAGTATGGCCATGATGATGAACAGTATGGAGGTTCCTCAAAGAACTGAAATTAGATCTCCCGAGCTGGGAGTGTAGCTCAATGGTAAAGTACTGTGAAGACCTGAGCCCAATCTTTAACACCACAAAAATAGATAGATAGATAGATAGATAGATAGATAGATAGATAGATAGATA
>NW_026590809.1:5229108-5238462 GCF_907164565.1 Psammomys obesus | reverse complement strand
ATAGATAGATAGATAGATAGATAGATAGATAGATAGATAGATAGATAGATAGACAGACAGACATATATACATACATCAGACAGATGATAAATAGAAACATAGATATATACTTACACACATACATATTTGATAGATAGATACGTGCATACACAGGTAGATATATAAATACATACATAGATGATACATAGATAGATGATAGGTAGATAATAGAGAGGTAGATGATAGATAAATAGATTGATAGAGATAGATATAGATAGATAGATAGATAGATAGATAGATAGATAGATAGATAGATAGATAGAAAAACAGATTTCTGGCATATAATTTAGTCTTTCTCACTGCCACCCTTCTGTGTATCTATTCAAATGAAATGAAATCAGCACACCAAAGAGATGCCTGCGTGTTCACTGAGGAACTGCTCTGAATGTCTAAGATATGGAGTCAGCCTAGCTGCTCATGAACAGAATGAACAAAGAAAGTATAATACATGTCCACAGCAGAATATTCTTCAACCATAAAACAGAATAAAGTTCCTTCGTTTTCAACAGAATGATGAAGCTGAAAAGCATTGTAGTTAAGTGATTTAAGGCAGACACAGGATGACCGAAGTCACACATCCTCATATGTGGAAGCTCGAACCACTAGCATGAAAAGTAGAGTAATGGTTGCTAGAGATGGAGAAAGGGGGCAGGGTTGGAAGGGGACTGGATTTGACCCCTGCACACCGTATGCACATAAAACATATCAAACTGCACCGTCACTAAAGTGTAAAGTCAGTGCATATTGGTAGCATCGGAGACTATAAGACACTCATTATTGTGGGTATAGTTTTCTGTATCAGCGAGGGGAGTAAGGACAGAGTGGGCAATATAGGTGCTGACTGAAAAGTAATCGTTTACCATTAGACACAGAGTTTCTTACATGCTGAACTATCAAAGCTAATTAAAAAAAATGCCTTCCTTGTTTTAAAGAAAGGTCTGTCAATAACAATCATCAGCATCAGGAAAAGTCCCTGAAAATAGTATTGTAAATCAATGTATTTATAGTTTCCTTGCCACTCTAATGTACCCTTAAAAACAGACATGTTAGAGAGTGCTGTGTCTCAGGAAACAACAGCTTTCAGGATCTGTCTGGTAATGTTTTTACCTAAATGCTACAAACATGTGGATTGAATGTTCATTTTCAGAGACAAAGGAGGGCTTCGAATCCTCAGACAAGGTACATGGAAAGAGTGATCTTGCATTCTGTATCAGAAAGTCAGGCTGGGAACCACGGTGAGAAGCTGAGGGAGAGTGCAGCAGACGGCTCAGGGGTGAAGGTCTCGTAGCCACGCCTCATGGTCTAAGTCAGTTTCCTTCCCAGAGGCCTCATGGAAAGAACTGAATCCACAAGTTGTCCTCTGACACTCACGCACAGGCACACCCTCCAGATAAATAAATAAACAAAGCAATGTGTAATTCTAAAATGTAAGCTTATAAACCAAATACAGAAGCTACCGGAAAGGGTCCTGATTCAGTCTGTAGTTTACCAGCAGAGAAGGACCCAGTGTGGCGATGCCTCCCAGTGTCACTCCGTTGCTTGTCTGTCCTCACCCTAAATCCTGGACACATGGGAACATTTGTAAGAAAGAGCAGAAGGTGTGAGGACGTGAGGGTGTATCAGATGCATAAGAAGGCCAAGAGCAGAGCACCTGTATTCCTATTTGTACGCACTTTGTATTGCTTTAATAATAATAACCAGTTTATTTGGTTTAAATGAAATTACATGAAAATTTATTTTTGTGTAAATGTACATGTTAGGAGTCTAAAGTGGATCTTGCTGAGCTCAAGTCAATGCATCAGCAGGCTGGCTTCCTTTGAGGAGGCTAGACAGAGAATCCACTCCTTTGCCTTCCCCAGTTCCTAGAAGCTATGTACATTCTTTGGCCTGTGATCAGTTCAGTTGCCACGTGAGATAACACCTAGGTAGCAGGAGTCAGGAGAAAATGTCTCCTGGGGCAGTCTTCAAGGGAAGCAGTGATCTGCTGCTATCCCGGCCCTACCTCCTAAAAGCTTCACAGCCTTCCAAAACAGTGCCACCCACTGGGGACCAAGCCCTTAAAACACAAACCTGTGAGGGACATGGACATCCTCTAACAAGACAGTTGCTCTACTCAGCCCAGTCTGTAAGAACCTCTTCCCACTAACGCATGTCACTGCTGACCCTAGGGTGCTTCCTATTCTGGCCCTCCATGACCTTGGTCACTCCCCACTACTGCGTTCTGCTATTCTTCTTGTCCTGGACTCACTCCAAAATCTTGCAGACAACCTCCTGGTTGCACCTCTGTCCACACTGTTCTGAAATGGTTCCTCCCCGTGTGGTACAACTCTGCTGCCAACACAGACCCACCTAAAAAAAACCTTCACTGCCCAAAGACGGATTTTACACAGTGGGAAGAGCCTTCCCTCTTACTAGGTAACTTTGTTAAGATTTTGTATTGCTCCCGTTGAGAGAGTGGCTCATTCCCTCCTCTCTGCCTCTGAGGCTCTGTCGCAGCGCCAACCACTCTGCACTGCAATTATTTGTTTACAGGCCTTGCCGGCTACCCTTCCGTCAACCTGTCAGAGCTGGACCGCCCTCTCCTGTTTAGAAGAGGTGCAGTATGTGCTTACTAGGTCTGTTGAGTGAGTGAGGAGAAATACGGTTAAACCATGCCCTATACTACTAGATAAGCCCACCCCCACTGATGATTAGCAAAATAATTATTAAAGACAGAAGGTATTTCTTGTTTAAACTAACCCCATAACAGATTTCAAAAGCACTGCTTTATCAACGCTCTGTGGTGATATTAGTTTCTATCCCTATAAAGGGATAAGTTGTTCTCAATCTTTGGGTCATGGCTCCTGTGGGGGTTAAATGACCCATTCACAGAACGCCTAAGACCATTGGAAAATACAGATATTTACATTACAATTCATAATAGCAGCAAAATCATAGCTATGAAGATGGTTAAACATTAGGTTCAAGGTGAAACATTATGGTGAGTTAACCTAAAACAAAAGGGCAGAAAACTTACCCCCTCCTCCCCAAAAATAAATAAGTGTGAAAGATAAAGATAAGGGAAGGCAGAGCAGGGTGGCTATAACCTGGGCACTGGCAGAGGCAAGCAGGTAATCCCAGTTCGAGGCCGGCCTGCTCCACATAGTATTTGCAGGCCAGCCAGGGCTACATCATGAACACCTGCCTCAAAGCAAAGGTAATAGAAAAGAAAACTGCAGGAGTGGAGCAAAAATGAAAATGTGGCTGAGGAGCTGGGTGTAGTAGGTGACTCATGGAGTCCCAAGATTGTCACCCAGGGGCCAGGTGGGGAAGAGTAGAGAGTCCAGGTGGGAAAATCACTTGTATTTGCAGGAACTTCCAGACAGACAGAAATCCTGTGTCTCGGCGGTCAGCCAAGAGTAGACTGTTAGGGCACACACATGTGCCCAGGTTTCAGGACCACTTAGAGCGCCACACCAAAACCCGTGCATGGAGAGCATGCAGGGGCACTGGACTGCACGTCGATGAAGCCACCTTGCCGTTTCTTCACACGGGAGCCATTTGTAATCAGACACTGAGCCTGGCCAGGCCCAGGGCAGCCACTCGTGGGATAGGATAAGAAACGCCCTTTGGAAGATGAGAAATAGTCTATAAATTCAGGGGTGTAGACCTGTTACCCCCAGATGGCAGCACCAGGAAGTTGATCCTGGGGAGCAGGACCTGCCACACGTCTGGAAGGAAGAGTTCTGGGGAAGCCCTGTTTCACCACAGGAACAAATATTCTTTTTAATGGACAGCTAGTAAAGGGGCCTATTGTATAAAGCCTAAATTAAATTTAATGTGAGGTGAATGTTGAAATCAGCCATTACTCATTTTTTAAGAGGGTGGCAGCATACAGGATGTACCCTTGCCAGCCATACACACGCCCTTTGGGTGTGGTGGTCGCTTGGCTGTAAACCTGTTGTAAACCTGATGATATAATTACCGTAATCTCGGGCACTCTTTCCAGGGGCTGTGCGTGTGCCCAGGTTCCTTGCAGATTATGTTGGTACTCTTGTTGTGTTTGTGTCCCACATAACCAGCTGGAACGCTGAAGAAACGGTGGGGTTTCAGGTGTAAATAGACTGTGGTTCTTGCAGCAGCCTGCTCCTCCAGGGAAGCTGGCGAAAGCACACCTGCCTTTGAAGCACAGCTGGTCCAGCTGCTCGGGGGTTGAGTAACAACTTCTCACCTCCAGACACTTGTCCTGAGGAAGGCAAGCTAGGATTGCCACATTTTTTTACCATATTATTTTTAATATAATTTTTATTATAATTTATTCACTTTGTATTTGAGCTGTAGCCCTACCCTCGATCCCTCCCAATCTCTCCCTCCCTCCCTCATCTCCTCCCATGCCCCTTTTCCACTTCTCCTCCCCTTCTATCTGACCCGACCCTATCAGGTCTCATCAGGACTGTCGTTCAGAGTCTTCCTCTGTGGCCTGGTCAGTCTGCTCCCCCTCAAGGGGAGATGACCAAAGAGCCAGCTACTGAGTTCATGTCAGAGACAGCCCCTGTTCCCATTACTAGGGAACCCATTTGGAGACTGAGCTGTCACAGGCTACCTCTGTGCAGGGAGTCCAGATTATCTCCATGAATGGTCCTTGGTTGGAGTATCAGTCTCAGAAAAGCCCCTAGGCCCAGATTTTTTGGTTCTGTTGTTCTTGTGGAACTCCAGTCTTTCTATCTCCCCCTTCTTTCATAAGATTCCCTGCACTCTGACCAAAGTTTGGCTATTAGTCTCAGCATCTGCTTTAATACCCTGCTGGGTAGAGTCTTTCAGAGGCCCTCTGTGGTAGGCTGCTGTCCTGTCCCCTGTTTTCTTCCTCTTCTGATGTCCATCCCATTTGCCTTTCTGAATGAAGATTGATCTTCTGGAGGGATCTCCATCCCAGATCTCAAGCTGTGCTATAGAGTAACCATAATAAAAACTGCATGGTACTATCATAGAAACAGGCTGGTGGATTGATGAAATCAAATAGAAGACCCAGAAATAAACCCACACACTTATGGACACCTGATCTTTGACAAAGATGCCAAAACCAAACAATGGAAAAAAGATAGCATCTTCAACAAATGGTGCTGGTCTAACTGGATATCTACATGCCAGATTTTAACAATAGTAAAAATATAATTTTGTGTGAAAAATTCCAGATGTTGAAAATGAGGATTTTTTTTTTCAATTTGGTTTCCAGTGTATGACACCTGCCATTAGGAAAGTTATAGATGCATGATAAATTAGCATGCTTCTCCTGTCAATTCTCGTTGTTTGTTGTCTGTGCAGTGTAGGGATTTCCTCTTATGCTTAGTTCTTTCTTCCTGTTTGAAGGATTTTCTTAATGTAGACTGCTGGCTCCCAACCAGGGGTGATTTCCTTCTGGAATGGACAGTCGACAGACAGTCTGGAAACCTTTCTGGCTGTCACAGATGGGGCTGGGGTGGGTACTGGCCTCTAATGGGGAGGACTAAGTCTGCTGCTGAGCGTTCTGTGACACACGGAATTGTCCCTACCGCGATGAATTAGCCAATCCAAAACGACATGGAGTGGAGGAAACCAAAATGGTAATGTTCCACCATTCTTCTCCCTCCCTCTCTCCTGCCTTTTCTTTCCCTTCCCGCCATATCCCTCCCTCTCTCCTTCTAATATTGCTCATATTCCCTGTTTTTTCCTTCTTCAGACTCTTTAGGTTGGTAGCTCACAATAGTTCTCACATGCAAAAACAAATGAACAAATAATCACGTGCAAATTTAAGAACAAGAGCCCCAAAACCTCTGCCTACACATATATTCTGACATGTGAGCCTTGGAAAGCCCAAGATTCTGCATGGAGAACTCACAGCTGAGTCTTCCCAAGGATGATCTGGAGATGAGACTTGGATGAGTGTGGTGGTTTCTGAGGTCTTATATCCTTCGCCATGTGTTTGGTTAGATGTTATTGTCTTTATGAAGCCATACAACACAAAAGGCTCTTAACCAACAATTGGGTCTTGGCAGAAAAGAAACTAAAATGTAATTGTGAGTGAAGACTGAGAGCACGTGTCATTGTGATGTTCAGCTTTTATTCTTGGCCCAAGTAGCTAAATAATGTATCTTATCATGTTTTCCAAGAATTTGTGATTTCCTCAGTTTTTGGTTAAAGTCTCCTCTGTAGACATAAGGATCCTTTTATAGTGGCTTCCTGCAGATACAGAGTTAAACTTCTGGTTTTATTCTAAGTACAAGAACAAAATAGGAGGAAGAGAGAGAAGAGAGAGAGAGAGAGACCGCTAACCATATAGTTGATAATATGGAGAATAATTTGTATGAATGGTTTCTTTACTAAACAGTTGTAATTTAAATTTTAAACTATTAACTTAGGTAATACTATAAGGACAGTTGTAGGGATGTAAGATCTGTCTATCAAATGCTGTTTGGTACTTGGAAAGATGGAATATTTATTCCTTAGTAGTTAACCGGCTTTAGCACATGCAGAACATTGCATATTTTCACCACTAACCTGTTGGTTAAACTGCATAGTATTTTGGTTGTGGCTATTAAAACAGCTTCTTGGAATTTAAATCAGAGAATGGCATGTGACAGTGAGTGGGTGACAGATCAAGCCTGTTCATGGCTGTCTTGTTTCCGGAACACCAGTGTCCTGCCACATGCACAGGACATGTCAGCTCATATAACACTGGTGACCTGCTGGACAGCTGACCAAGAATCCTGAAGATCTTTAGCCTCCAAATTCAGCAACTTCCTGCTGTAATTCTGGAGAAAGTGTGTTTTGCCGAGGTCGAGTTCGGTCTGGGTAATCAGGCCCCTTGCTCTAGTACTCCCAGATCCTCTGCTGTTCCACCCACGTGCCTTTGTGGAGGACACTGATTTTGTTCAGATGGCTGGAGCTGTTTTCCAGGGAGACAAGCCTACCCTCGGGCTCACGGTGAAACCTCACAGCCCTGCTTTGTTCCTCTGAAAAGCCTGGTTAGAGAACACAGTGATGACACTGGGAAATCTAACTGGTTTGAGACAACCAGAAAAGCATTTGTTAATCTGTTTACCACCTTCTCTTTCCTTCACTTTTCTAGCGCGTACTTACTCAGCGCCTGCTGTATTCCATACAGCAAAGTGCTTTGCAAGCCAGAAACCACAGGAGAGTTTAGAGTACCTCAGGATACAGGCCACAGCCGTGCAGTCTTTGTCTCCCTGTCATACCCTGAATAGAGATTATGTCTAGCAGGGTGTCTGACACTAACTGTGCATCCAGAAAACAGACATTAAAGACTAGAAAGTCTCTAAGAGAGTGTTACGGGTTCCTACTATCCCCATGGAAATTGAGGGATTAAAGATTATAGTGAGGATTAAAACTTGTATTTCATATGATGTGTAATTTGAATCTATTTGAAAACCATAGCATGAACCTGGCCATTATCCAAGTCATCAATGAGGATCTGACTTTCAGTTAACCTTAAAGATCCTGCAGGCACGGGTGACAGTCCATCATGTCCCACCAGAAGGAACTTGCTCAGGCGCTGATAGCGGCAGCCAGGGAGTCCACCCATGCATTTTTCCGATGAGCTTCATGAAGTGGTACGGCAATCACTATGCTATACCAGCTGATGTTGGTGTGAAGCAGCCTACCTTAGGAGCAGAAGCAAACACTAAGGAGTAAGTGACGAGGCAAGCAGCTGGAAAGAGGAAACAAAGTCTAGGTTTTCCCTTACTGTGAATGTGACCTTCCTTTAAGAGTTACTAAAGGGAGACTAGAATCTTTAAATGAATTGCTAACACTATGGGAACTGAGATTCTCCAAGAAATGCTTTCAGAAAGACCTACTTTTCCTTCAAGAAGTTCTCCTCTGGGCAGCTCACCCTCACAGCTTTAATCACTGGTTCCCCCAGAAGCCTGTGGTCCTATCACATGTAAAATAAATGATAGACTCCTTCAGGCACCCCAGCTTCTGGCTCTGGAAGTTTTCTGTACCTTGTTTTTCTGTTCTTGGTTAGGTTCGGAAGGAGGTTGCTGTTTGTCTGTCTGTTTCAGCTAAAGGGTGTTAATGTGAAGAATACTTTGGAAATGAAGACAGAAAGCATAGTGTCTTAAAGGAGCTTTTGTTTGGCCTTTGATGCTGAGCTGGTTTTGAGGGAGTCTCCAGTGCTCTGGAATTTACACTATGGCAGGAGACCAAAGGACAAAATAGAAGTGAGCCTTGTAAACAGCTGGGCAGGGCAGGCCTGTGAGGGCGTGGTGCTGCTCCTAGCCTGTCCCAGGCTCTGTAGGCCTGACCCCTGAGTCCAGGTGCTCTGGAAGGGAGACCCAAGGAGCCCCTGCATGTTGCCATTTCATTGCCTCAAAACAGGCCAGTTTGGTTTGGCTTCACTAGATCAGGGAGTTTTCAGACCAACTCTACCAGCACCCTGCAGAGAACCCAGCCTAGAAAAATAACTTTTTTTTTTCAACTCTGTGCATCATTGGCTACTATTAATTCTTAATTTAGACTTCTTCTGATAATGTCAGAGGAATAAAATGTGGAATGGTATTTCTTTTAGAAGCTGTAAACATTGACATTTGTGTTCCCTTTCCTCGGGCCTGCTTAATCCTCCCCATAACCTGAGTGGTGTCCTATGAACTAGTCACTGTGTGGTTCCCTGCTCCTCTTGCTTATTAACGTTAGCTTGTCACGAGGAGATTGTTGAATGCTAGCTGGCTGCTTCATCTCCTGTTTGTAAAATATCCTCAACAGCAGTTCTCAGAAATGGATTCTATTCTCTATGTGGTTCCAGTTGTGAAGTCTCGGTCATTGTTAGTTTCTGTTAGGTTATCTGGCCTTTCCTGCACTTTTGCTCTTGAATAGTTTAAATTATTTTTTAATCACAATTTTATTATTTAACACTGTTTAATATTATTAACATTAATTATTTATATTATTAATACTTGTTGATACTAGCAATATCTTATTTAATCACAATATAATCTAGTAAAACTTGCTCAGCTTACTTTTTATGTAAATAATGTAAAAGATTACTTATAATCTGGTTCAAATTAAGGTGATTTTGTAAAATAAAACAAGCTTCCAGGTAATTTGTTCTTGAAAAACTAATTAGAATTGCAGTGATATAGCTATGAATAATTATTTTACAGAAACAACATGGAACTAAGAAGAAAGAACTCTTCTTCAAGAAAAGTAGCATTGAGGATAAAATTTGATTGCTCTTTCAGTCTGTGTGTTATCTCCTCCATTGGTAGTTTTTGTTTCTTTTATCTCTTTAGATTGTGTGTGTGTGTGTGTGTGTGTGTGTGTGTGTGTGTGTGTGTGTGT
>NW_026590809.1:5198337-5229098 GCF_907164565.1 Psammomys obesus | reverse complement strand
TGTGTGTGTGTGTGTGTGTGTGTGTGTGTGTGTGTGTGTGTGTGTGTGCGCTGCATTCATCCCGGTGCCTGTGAAGGTCAGAAGGCATCAGATCCCCTGGAGCTGGAATCATGGATTTCTCTGAACCAACACACAGGTTCTGGACACTGAAATGGCGTCCTCTGCAAGAACAGCAAGGGCTCGCAACCACTGAGCCATCTTTCCAGACCCTGGTTTTTATTTCTTATGCGCATAAACCTTATAGTCTTTTTTCAAAAATCTGACGTAGATTGGAGTGAGAGCTTTCCTGGGTGCCTTGGCATTCTCTGGCGTGCCCGTTTTAAGGCCCACGGATGCTATTGAGGAAACATGGAGCGTACTGCAGTAGAGCAGCGACCGAGGCTGAGGAGGGTGCGAGGGGATCAGTCACAGGAGGGAAATGCGAGCAAATGACCTCGTGTGCTTATTTAAGGAGCACTGTACTGAAACGTCTGTGAAAACGGCACTGTGGGCTAGTGTGGCGCCTTCCTCCTCTGCCTGTTAAGCAAGCTTCTTTGGAACCCAGGGTCATCTGCTGACTAAACATACTTTCTGCCACTGAGCTCCAAACTCTCCACTTTCCCATATTTCCCATATTTGCGTGAAAGAGGTTTCACCGAGTTAGCTACCAGCATGAGGAGGTCTGCTCAGGGCCACACTAGGGCTCCCTACTTAGTCAGGACTCTCCCTTTTGCTTCATCCTGCTCGGCCTGAGCTCTCCAGGTATCCTGAGAACTTGAGAGGGCAGAGCCGATGGCACAGACCATTAAGCTGGGCACTGAGGTCATTTCCAGGTCACTGCCTCCTGCCACTTTCTCATGCCTTGTTCACCTCTGCAACCTTGTTACAATAGTAATGCTTCTTCATAAACCATTCTTAATGAGTCTACTTACCTGGCATACCAATGAGATCTGCTCCATGTAATGAATTCTCTGCTCATGCGTGTGCCACGAAGGCAGCTGTTGCAGCTGTTTAAGAATTTGCCCTGTGGAGCAGGAGTCTTTTTCTGGATGGCCATGGTATTATTGTGCTAGTTTTTCTTATTTAATATTATAATTTTTATGCTTCTGCTTTTTGAGACATACTCGCAATCTGTAGCCCAGGTTTGCCCTGGAGGTACTATGTAGCCCCAGCTAGCCTTGAACTCACTGTGTAGCCTCAGCTGGCCATCTCCTGTATTATTTTCTAAGTGTTAAGATTACAGGTATATGCTACCATATAGGAAATACTGATTTTTTAAAAATCTGTTTTATAAAACTACTGAGAGATTTTAGAAATATATCAATATTCTGCATAGTGATTCCCAGAAAGTAGGATTTATAGAGATCAATATCTGTATTTTCTGGAGATTGTTAAATTGATTTTAAAAATGGGTGTCCCAAGAACTCAGTGATCAGGTGCAGTCTTGCTTTAGGGCTTTGATTCTTAGCAAAGCGTAGGTTCCTCCTCTGCTAGATTTTAGATCTTAGGCAAACTGACCATTTTGCTTCCTGCCTTTTGTAGAGCTCTCTTGCAGTCGCAGTAAAGGTGGCATAGCCAGGAGCAAAAGCAAAAGGCTTGCCTTGCCCACTCTAGCAGCCCCAGCATATGCTTGGTTACACTGCCGTGGGGACTAGAAAACAGGCCTGTGGGTTGGTTGGGGTGGACATAGGTCTTCTGTTTAACACACTCCTCTGCAGTGAGAGGAGCCAGTGGGGACACTGAGGACAGCCGAGCTCTAGATCCTCCTCTGATCCCTTTGGAGGTAGATGTCTGCTTAGATGTTGGTCACAGGTGTAGCCTGGAGTTTCCAGGTCTTTACCAATCAGTTGCATCCTCCCAGCTATGATGACAGTATCCTGCCTTTCCACCAATCACTTTGCCCTCTGAACAATGGTGGGAACATCCCACCTACCTCCTGGTGTGAATGAAGATTAAATGCGGTATTTTCAAGAGAGGCCAGCTTAGAACTTGCCTGGCATATAGATCTTTGGTTACCCTTCTAATACCTCACAACTCCTAAATGTACTCTTGGAATTCAGAGAAAAGCAAATGTGTTAAATTTGGGGCTGAGCAAACAGCTTGCTTGTAACGAGGAGGCTACTTTTTTTAATGTGTCGGGAAAGAGATGGGGTTGGAGGGCAATAGTCAGGGTTTTTCTTCATAACACCAAAAATTTTTTCAAGCACTCTAAAGTCATTTGCCCTTTATGCATAGTTTTGAAAAATAACACTTAGATTATCTCTTACCGCACTTGCAAGCATAAGGGGTTTCTTCCTCTGTTTCAGACAAATTCGAACACACCAGTTCCCTGAACATGTGGAAGACCGCAATTTACCTCAGAGGGTCTTCCTGACTTCCAATTTACCTCAGAGGGTCTTCCTGACTTCCACAGTGGAAGATCTGCACCCTGTCATCACTTCTACCTTAGGGCTGAGCTGCACTCCAGCAGCAGGACGCCTGCCTTCAGGGCCTGGGGTGCTTAGAAAGCAACATTGCATGTTCTTGCTGGCAGCGAAACTCCAGGCTCTCCACAAACATTTGGAGAGCTCAGAGGGAGTTCCCTTGCTGTCTGTTCTAAATCCCTTCTTTGGTCTCTAAAGCCTTTATATTTTATCTCACCCTTAGTTGAAAAGGGAAAATAGGTGGTCATCATGATTGGAAAATGTCCCTTCAAGTTTCCAAAGTACTACTGGGAAGGGCAGGGAGGAACAAAAATGAAAATAAAGCTACCAGGTTATATTTTATTTATTTGTCAGCCCTACCCAGAACAGGTGGATAAAGTCCTGTACTTGCACGCGCTTTCTCTCTCTCTCTCTCTCTCTCTCTCTCTCTCTCTCTCTCCTGTCTCTGTCTCTGTCTTACTCTCCCTTTCTCTCTCTCATGTTTGATTCATAGATTTGTGGAGATTTTCAGTGTTGTGCACTGTGATGGCTTCCCAAGGTTATTCAGCACAACTGTTTAGTAGGAATTGTCGCCTGGACCCGAAAATCACCACATTGCCCAGCCACTCTCCACAGGCCCTTGTCCAGAGTTCTGGAGGGAACTTTAGAATCAGAGGATAGGTTCAGTCCCTACTATCAAAACTGCCCGTTTTTACTTTTAATTTTTTTCCATTCAAAAGGAGGCCAAGTTTCCTCAGCAGACAGCTCTAGGTGTTTCCCATGGCCTCAGCAGAGCCTGGGAGGGCATGTCTCTGACTTTTCTTAGTACAGTCCCCAACATGGCTGCACTGAAGAAACATTATCTCTCCTTTAATACTCTCTTCCCCACACACGTTTGTATATATACATATTCCTGATTCTGACATACATTCAAAATAAAAAAGAATTAAAATAAAACAATGTGATTAGGAAAAAAATGCCATCAAAATATCTATGCCCAGACCCAGGAATAGCATGTAGGCATCTCCTACCAGGAAACCATAATCTAGAACCTGGTTGTGTGAAGTCAAAGCCCTGTTCTTACCGCCTTGCATTCCTTCCAGCTCACCACTCAGTTCCGGCTTTTAGTCTGAAGGACTCTGCCCTCAGCCAGGTGGCCCAGTCTACTTCCAAGCCTCGTAGACAGAGGCATGGCGACACTCCTGCAGAAGGAACGGGCAGATTTAACTTTATGCAGTGATAAAACAGCTGTCTGACATTGTCCTTCTCTCCAAATATGTTGTGGTACCCAAAACACAACCCAGGCAGCTTGTATAAATCTAATTAGTCTTTAGACTCAGCTTCCTGAAAATGTCCCTCTCTTGTCAAGACTAAGGTTTTGCCACCGACATGTCATTGTTTGCAAAGCAGTACTTGCTATACAGTGGGTAGCGTTAGTCATTTGCTAAGGAACTGGTAACATGACCTATGAAAATAGCAATAAAAATTGGATTGATTATGGCTATAATGTTGTCTGTGCATACCTTTATACACAGGAAAATATAGAGAGCCCTAATTCAGAATTCCTACGAAGCCATCAAAAAGTGAGTTTACCTTTGCTATAGCACATGCCTTGTAAAATCAGTAAAGCATAGAATTGTTAATTATATAGAAAGATCAGAAAATGTGTACAGATCCTTTTGAATGCCATTTTCAACATTTTTAACCACTGCAGGAGCATTTACAAACAATAAGAGATGCCATTTCTTTATTTTCCATTGAAAAGCTAATCATTTGTTCATGAAGGCAACTTGCCCTTAGCCCCTCACCTCATCCAGTGAGCGTATATTGCCTAAAAACCCATTTAGGCTCGTTTTTTCCTGTTAGTAAAATCAGGATGGGTTTGCTGTGTAACCAGTTAGTGCCATCTGTAAAAAAGTGACATTTCTTCTTTTGATGACATGACAGAGAAATGCTTAGTTGTCCCAGCTTGATGTTCTGAGGATTGGTCAGGACAGAAAGCAGAGCCGCCCATTGTGGAACCCTGGAAATGAACTCATGGAGAATCTAGGGAGTTCTGTGTTCTAGCGGGGCTAGAAGATGTTAGCTGCCAAGATGTCGCCAGGAAGGAGCTGACACCTGAGGGCAACCCCTGAGTACACACTGGTTTCTGTAAAATCCGGTATGGATAAATGAAATTCCTCTTTCAAGTGAGCCTAAGTGAGAGTGAGAGACATTTACATCCATGTATATGAAACATCCATACACTCAGAGAGAGAGAGGAGAGAGAGCGAGACAGAGAGACGGAGAGACTGAGTGCACTCTTATTGCTGACAGTTGACAGAGTGTGGCCCTGGCCACCTGGGACTGAGATCCCCACCCTACCCAAAGGCCAGGTTCACTCTGAGTAATAGAAACTTGCTCATTGAAGATCTTAGCCAAAATTATCCCTGTGTAATTAGCAAACATCTTTTTTTTTAATTTTTTATTAATTACACTTTATTCATTTTGTATCCCCCCGTAAGCCCCTCCCTCCTCCCCTCCCGATCCCACCCTCCCTCCCCTTTCTGCATGCATGCCACTCCCCAAGTCCACTGATAGGGGAGGTTCTCCTCTCCTTTCTGATCTTAGTCTATCAGTTCTCATCAAAAGTGGCTGCATTGTCCTCTACTGTTTGGATTTGAAGCTGTTTCTCATCCTAAAGCATAAAAATAATACTAAGAAAGTAAAGAAGAGGATTAGAAGAGAGATCCCACAGCCTGGAAGTGAAAGTTAGAGGCATGACTGGATTCAAATGGTCACGCTGGAATGTGCTAGCTCTGAAAAGGCATTTCTCCTTTGGTCCCTTGACTTCTTCATCTGAAATATATAAATAATAATATCCCCTAGGCACAGGTCCCTGTGAACACTGGATTTCTGGAAACAAATTCTGCTGAACTGTGTTTAGACACTGGGTGTTCAATAAATGTAACTCATCATTTCAAATATAATATTTTAAGTATAGTAAGTTCACAAATGGGCCATTGCACAGTAGAAATTTTGCAAAGGAATAATTACTGACTCAAAAATTTTATCTAAAAGAATCTCAGAAGTGTGTCTACATCTTGCACAGGAAAATAAACTGAGGCTTCATGTTTGTGGTGCATTGTGAAATTCATTAATGTTTAAAAATGAAACAAGTTCATTCAATAAATATTTGCCAAGAACTTGTAAGTTAGCAGCATGGTGCACAGTATGATATTGTAAGAATTCATACATTCCCTGGGCTTTCAGAGAAGATGCTGGAGACATACGTGCATTCATGTATCAAATATGCAGACATACATTCATGTGACATAGACACATCGTACGTGCATTCATGTGACATGCATACATCATGTTTGCATACATACATCATACATGCATCATATATCATTTGTACATACATCACACATGCATTATACATAAATGAATGTGGCTGAAAAGCCCACACACTGACCACCAAGAGCATAACTGTTTCAGAAAAGGTAGATTCCCACCAAGTTCCAACTGTCCATATTCACAAAGTCACAACATGAAGTTACATGAACTAATAAACACAATGATGAAAACCTGCTTGATAGCTATGCTACAGGTGATAGCCTACTGAAGATAGTCCCTGTTCTTTATGCTTTTCATAGCATTGGCTTTAAATCAAGCAGGAGAAATCAACACGGCAATGTAGACCTGGATATAAAACAAATACAAATTTTACACTTAATTTGCAAGAAGACATCACTTTTAATACAACATGAAAATATCAGACATGTCTGTTTATACTCAATCAGAATATGTCTAGCATCAATCAGAGCTCATCCTAGAAGGCATGAGAAAACTTTAGTGAGCTTGTTCTTGGTCTTGTTTTTTGCTTTGGGGGACAGTACCTTCCTGTAGTCCATCTTAGCCTTGAAATCACTCTGATGCCCAGGCTGGCCTTGAAGTAACACTCTTTCCCTTGCCTCAGCCTCTGAAATTCTGAGATTGTAGATGTGTGTCATCACACAGTGTCTAGAATATTTGTCATTACACGTTTGTGTAGAAGCCAGAGATCTACCTGATGTCAGCCACAACTGTTCTCTACCCTATCTTTCAAATAAGATCTCTCACAGAGCCCCCATTTTTCAGGTAAACAGCCTGAGGTTCAGAAAACCTGATGTTTCTATGTCTCAGACTTTAGAGATCTGGTTGCCCAAAAGACCAGTGACTGCTCTGGAGGACCCGGCACTTGTGATTGTTTAGCTGTTTGGTTTTTCTCTGGATCTGGTTGGCGAGTCACTTTACTGATAGATTCTGCTATGTTTCCATTCACACAGTTCCCTGAAGTACCCTGATTACCTACACCACAGTATCAGTAGTATGTGGATGAGAGCCCAGTCCTCATTCAAACAGTGCTGAGAGTCAGAATTTGGATCTTCTGCCTCAGGTCTTCCACTGGCAGCCAGAGTCTATTAACAAACCACTGAAAATTTTAAATTAGCTTGTTAAACTTTTTTTTTAACTTTTTGTTGATTCTTTGTGAATTCACATCACGCATCCCAGTCCCACTCATCTCCCAGCCCTCCATATTCACCCTCCACCCTTGCAACCTTCTCCCCAAAAGAGAACAAAAAAACCTTTTAGACTAAAATTAAAAAATAAAAACATCTCACTATGGAAGCTGCAGTGTAGCACACAGTACACTCTTTTGTCCCGACATTTTTACTTGCAGATGTTCATTGCAATGAGGTGTGATTCAAGGCCTCTGGCTTCTACACTATCAATACTGGATCCCACAGGACTCCTCTCGGGTATCCTGCTGTTGCCCTGTGTCATGGAGACCCTGCAGCTTTGGGTCTGCAGGACTGGGCCCTTCACCTACTCCAGCAGTTCTTAGATGGGGTAGATGTTAGAGTGAGCCAAGTCAAAGCCCTGGATTTGGGCCCAAGTAGTAGCTGAATTGGTTAGCTTACCAGCTTTCCCATGCTTCTCAAGCAAGGGGCGAGGCCAGCCTTGACCAGTTCTCCCAGGCTCATTGAGGCCAGCTCTCCTGCACTGCCCAGATGAGGCTTAGCTCAGCCCTCGAACATCAATGTGGCTCCGGTAGCCTGGATGTGTGCATGGCCCTTGGTGGTGATCTGGGCCGAGACGAAGACCCCTGCTGTCTCCGTCTTCTATTAATCCTGGCAGATAACAGCTGTGATGTGCCTGTTCTTGGATGATGAGTTCACTTTTAGCTGACTTGTTTTTTTTCTGTGATGAGCATGATAAATATTAATAGCTATAGTTGTCCATATAAACGGTTACTTTTTACATCATGTTTATTGGTGTGCCATAGCCCTGTCCTGTGTTCAGTGAGTGTCCTGTAAGGCTGAGGTGCGTGTTAGGATTAAATAGAAGCTGTATCTGGTTTTGTGGAGAATTTTTGAATAAAATGAAAGCATTATAATTGCAAAATCGGTAATTACCACAGCCGTAAGCTCAGCGTGGTTCTTCTGAGCTTTCTCTTTCTCCCCATTCATTCTTGTATCTTCCCAATTACCTTTGCACTGGCCTCTGCCAGATCCCAGGATGGTAGCACTTGAAACAGGTGCCATTACTCCAACCACTGTTCCCTGTGATTGGACAAACTCTAAATTGCTACCCATAATAGTCACTACCCAAAATAATTGTTAAATTGGGAATTTTGTGCAAGCCACTTAGAATGTGCCTGATATTAAGCATTCTGTTCATTTTTGCTGTTTTTATTTTTGTCGTGGGCCCTGCTTGTATCCTGCAATAGAGTTTTGTGTCCTATTCTGTGGACCCTCCTCTCCATTGTGAGGAAAGGCTAAAGTTTGAGTTAGTCTGCAGGTCTCCGTGGGTAGAAAGGGAGACCTGTGCCATCAATCAAACGCAAGAAGCAGCTACTAGCCTGCTTTCCGTAGCAACCTGGGAGCTTTGCTGTTTCCCTTAGGAAACTATTTTGAAAGTACTCCTTTTGGTACAAGAATTCCTTCAGAGAGAGCATGCATTGATTACAACTCAATGACCTGTAGTTCCGGCCTCATAAAATGTGTTCAGGGTGATACCCAGATTTGGCCTTATTCCTTCCGTTTTTTTGCATTTGACAGCTCGAAAGTCAAAGAAGCTGGGGAAGTTAAAAGGCCTTCATGAGGAGCAACCACAGCAGCCCCCCCCACCACCACCCCAGAGCCCGGAAGAGGGGACCACGTATGTCGCTCCGACCAAGGAGCCCTCCGTGAACTCTGCACTGGTCCCCCAGCTCACCTCCATCACCCGCGCACTCACACCGTCCCCAGCCATGATCCTGGAGAACATCGAGCCCGAGATCGTGTACGCGGGCTACGACAGCTCCAAGCCTGACACTGCGGAGAACCTGCTCTCCACACTCAACCGCCTGGCAGGCAAACAGATGATCCAGGTCGTGAAGTGGGCCAAGGTACTTCCAGGTAGGACCACTCTGCTCAGCATATCAGTGGTAACACGTGTCCGCTCATTCTGACATCAGTATCAGAGACAGCAGAGTAGGGGAGAATTCTACATACTGGTTCATTTCTTTTCCAAGAACTCAGGTTTGTAGCTCTAGTGTTCTTAAGACAGGCGTTTGGCTGGTGTTCTCAAAGGAAAGGGATTACTTTGTCCCCAAGTGTTAAGGAGGTAAAGTACATTGTTAGTGATGTCGCACAGCACCTGGGTTTATCTAAACAATGCAGGCCCAAGGAACTTAGGCCTAGCAATCGCCAACTCTTCCTGGTTAAAAAAAAAAAAAAACCTGCTTGGGACTCAAGAGATAGTTGGTAAAGCACCTACATACACACCTAAGTTTGGATCCTCAGAACCCTCATTTATAGTACATCTAATCCCACCATCCGAGGGAGCGGAGAAAGCAGGATTCCTGAGCTTTCAGGCCACTCAACCTAGCTCCAGATTCAGGGAAAGACCCTGCCTCCGAAGATAAGGTACGCAATGATAGAGAAGCCCCCCACGTCTGTCCTCCCCATATTGCACCCACATGGCTGCACGTGGGCCTGTGCAGGCACATGTGTGTCCATGCCCACACCAGACACACACAGAACCCCTCCCTGCCCTCAGCACCATGAAGCAACAGTGAACGCTCTACCTCGTGTGCGTTTTCCCCAGGCAAGATTTTGTGAATGAGACCATTAGCCCCCTGAGGTGTCATGGAGAGATGTTTGCCCAGATCCATGGTCAACCTGCAGGCTAAGGAAAAACAAAACAAACAAACAAACAAACAAACAGGAAAACAGCTGTTTCCGAGGGCACGACACAGCTGGAAATAGGAGTGAGAAAAGCACAGGGGCCAGAGCAAGAATGCCTGCCCTGCTCAGAACTGTCTGCAGCTGGTATCCCAGGCAGGGGGGGAGCAAGGAGTAAGATTTCTTTAGGGACTACAAAGTCAAAAAGACTAAAATTTTTCTCCTCTTGCAACGATGCAGATGGTGACAGTAAAACTCCCCCTTAAGCTGGTGCTGTGGGTTGGGTGGGAATGAAGCGGGGTTTGCAGGTGAATATAACTTCTTGAGTGTATTCGTTATCAAAGCAGAACCCCGATGGGACTCTTCAGTGTGATTTCTCCCAGCAGCTCGCTACTGCCTCCCCCACCAAACATTTAGTGCGAATTCAAAATGAAGGTTTGTGCAGAGCCAGGCACGCAGCCCCGTGGATGTCTGTGGAATTGATTCGTGTCTGTTAAGAAAGGTAGTGAGGGCTGACTCCTTCCTGGAATGTACTCACATGCTAAGTGTCTTTCGGTGATTAATTGTTCTGTTCTCTAGGATTTAAAAACTTGCCTCTTGAGGACCAAATTACCCTCATCCAGTATTCTTGGATGTGTCTATCATCATTTGCCTTGAGTTGGAGATCGTACAAACATACGAACAGCCAATTTCTCTACTTTGCACCAGACCTAGTCTTTAATGAGTAAGTACCTATTAATTAGCTCTCATAAAACAAACTGCAGAATTATTCGTTATGCTGTTTTTTAAAAATTATCTCTATGCCAGATGTACAAGTGTGAAAGAATCTACTGAAACGAGCATTTTTTAAGGGTTATCGGAAATTGAATTTTGAAAACTTAAAAAAAAATCACTCTTTATAGTTCTGTGCCATACACATAGAGTCTGAGTGTCAATAATAAATCAGTATGTGGAACTCTTACATCATGTATGTGGGAATTGTCCCAAGAGAAAGCCATCCAGTTGGCTCTGAGGCTCACCTGGTACAAGGCCATGATTAATAGAAAGCAATCTCTTTGGTATCTGCTCCAGTTGGAAAGAGGCTCGTTTCTAGGAAATGTGAATATTTAAAGTGCCAGTTTTTGAAAGCGTCATAGAACGGTTCTTTTGTTAACTGTGCACAGCTGCTCGATGTGTTTTCACGACAATCATGATTACCCTTCCTTCCGATCATAAAAGAAGCCAAAACCTTCTTCTGCAGTGAAACATTTTTTTGTTTTGTTTTTGTTTTCTGATGCATTTTTAAAGGCCGAACAGATTTTAGCAGATTCTTTCCTTTGGCTATGAATGCCTTCCCATTTTAAGTTTACGTTTTATTGGTGTTTGCATTTCACATTAGCACATTTCTTGTGTGTTTACATTCGGCAATGCCTCTTTGTAATTGTTGGGTCAAAAAATATTTAAGGGAACACCGGAATTATGATAGCAACTACAGGCATCCTCCAACAGCGGGCTTTCTCTGGAGACGAGCATGTAGAGACTTCTAGAATGAGGGTATCAGATGACAGATGCGGGTGGTAGAGGAGAGAAACATCATCCCACAGTAATGCCTGTGGTCATCTGCTCATGTGGTCTGCCAGCACAACTATTTTGTTCCAGAGAGAGCGTAAGAACATCATGGGTTCTTGAGACAGCTCCACTGTGTCAAGAGATCAGAATAATCCTAGTGTGGCATAAAGTTTCACCAAAAGTAAAGCCAAAGAGCCGGCACGCACATTTTAAATTCACTTGTCTTTCCTCAGTCATCAGCTGATATTGCTAAATAGTAAGCATCCAGGTCTCTCAGTGCCACCGGAAGGTTTTGATTGGCTTTTGTGCATTTGATTTTGTTTGAACGGAAGATCAACATGATCTGCCTAATCTTCCTAAGAACGTATATCCCATTTTCATAAAATGTAAAATTTGCCACTGAAGAGAATACTCTGATGTTTGTGCTATTTTATAGCCATCACCAAACTCTACTGCCAGCACTTTTTTTTATGATCCCATGCTGATATTCCAAATACTCTGGGTGATTATTCTTCAATTACCGCAGTCTGAATTCCTAGGACTACGAGCTTTCCTGGCTTCTAGACACCTTATAGGCATGCAATCATGCATTGCTTGTCTTTTTGTGCCTGGCTTATTTTCATTAAATGTATTGTCCGTGCTTACCCACACGGAAGCGTGTCTTCAACTTCCATTCCTTTTTTATGGCTGAGCACTATTCTCTTATTGGTATGTAGCTGGTCCTCATCATTTATGTGTTCTCTCTCTGTGGATTTGCCTAATTTCAATCTCATCAAGACACACACAGTATCTTATCCGTCATCCATGGCGTAGGTAGAATGCAAAATAAATCTCACTAGAGAGTGCCTTTCTGTTTCAGCTTTGAGACTGTGCGCAAGCCTCCTTTACGATTTCTATTTTCTGCTACATTCTGTGCAGCTTTGTGCTTTCCTTGGTAATGTCCCTCTTTAAAATGGCTAGAGTGCAGTGCTAATGTGCAGCCTGATGCCGCTGAGCTCAGCAAGGCTGGCATGGTGCCGCGTGGAGAAGGAAAGCGTCACACAGTCATGAGCTCCATCGCTGCCATGGGCTCTGTGCTGATGGTCCAACAGTGTGCATTAAATAATGTATCGGAACAGAAATGCACACAGAACAAGAGTACCTAGAGAGTAGCTGAGAGAGAGCATGCCCAGAGGCACAGTGGCTCCTGACCTTCAGTTTCCCCTTGTGGAATTGGCACCCTGATCACTGACTCTAATGTGTCCATAATCATGCCAACACTTTTTTCTTTGAATATTCACCCTGCTAACTATGACCATTCATTAAAGTTAGGCTTTACGTTTCTCTGGTGACTGGTAGTGTTGGGCTTTCTTGACTAGCCACTGGTGTATTCTTTGGAGAAGTGTTAGGTCGAGGCCATTTCCCATTTTTTACATTGATTATTATGTTGCTCTTTGGTCATAATCCTTTATTTATTTTGGATGTTAACTCTATGTGATTTGTAATTATTTACTCCCATCTGTTAGGTTTTTTTTTTTCTTTCAATTTTTGAAAGTAGAAAGTGTTTTGTTTACTATTTGTTTGTTGATTTTGGGATTGGGCTTCTGTAGCCCAAGCTAGCCTTATACTCAGTGTGAGCCTAGGATGACCTTGAACTTTTGATGCTCCTACCTCTGCCTCCTGAGTGCTGGGTTGTAGACATGCCACGGATTTATGTAGCACTGGGCATTAGATTCAGGACTTCATGCACACTAGGCAAAGCTAGTACAGAGGAAACACATGCCCACATGCCCACACACCCAACCCTTTCTAGTATTTTATGATGCACAGATGTCCTTTATGAAGTATAATACACCTGTTTCTTTTTGTGGCCTTTGCTTTTGAGGTCAAGTATTAATCTTAAAATGTATGCAACATCGGAAGACGAAATGTCCAACAAAGAAACCAAGAAGACTCCTTTTGAACACAGAAAATGAAAGAAAAAACACCTTATTTTAAAAGGGTTAGCTAGTCCCTAATATTGGCTTCAGACTGACAGAATCTTTTGTTGTTGTTTTTTTTTTTTTTTTCTGTCTAGCATCTAGCATTGAGCCTGGGGCATAATAGCTGCTCTGTAAATATTTGCCAGATAGATTAATTATTGAACAAATTAACCCACCAGTCTAGTAATTGGCCTGGAGGGGGTTTCAGAATTCATATTTCTGGTTACAGGAATGAAAGTTATGGTATAGATGTGTGATATGAAGCTGTGGTGTGTCTGAACAAAACTTTGTAGGTGGTTGCTTGTGCTGGCCTTTGAAATGAGTCTGACGATGCCTAATGATCTTATTCTTCAGCTACATATTAGTAATATTAAGCTGGAGGAGAGGTGGGAAATGGGGAAAAATAAAGGAAACATTATTTCCAATTTTTTCATTAAATTCTGAGGTGAAAATATGAGTTAATACTTTAGCATGGAACTTTTCTTATTATAAATTCAAAACTTTTTAGATATGTATTAAATGATTAATTATTCAACTCTACCTTGAAACAATACACTACGTATTGCTGCAGATCACTGCAACTATTCCAGCTTCTTATCAGTCCAACACACATATTAAAGCTCCCTCTTAAGCTTATAATGAAAGATTTTCCTTTTTCTTTTTTTTCTTTCTTTTTTTTTCTCCCCCTAAAATTAAGATTATGTATTTCATCAATTCCTTTTAAGTCTTGGCCAGTATTTTAAAATCAAATATTGAAGGCATATACAATCTCTCTCTAGTGGTGATATTTGTCATCTGAGCCTAGTGTTATTGTGGTACCAAGACTGTTGGGGAGAGCGGGGGTCAGGTGGGATTTAGTGCCGCCTCTCCAGCCTCTTCATGGGATGCAGATTGATCTTCAAGGAAGACAGGCCAGCTCGGCTAAGGTACCAGGAGTGAAGCCAATCCATACCTTCCTTCTACTGTGCTGACTGTGACACTGTACGCCATTTGAACAGACAGCTCAACAATCAATCACTTCATGTCCTGTTTCCATGGCGCTGTGAACCCCTTTATGTTCCTGGGTCACTATGGTTGCTGGGTCACTATGTTGATGCTTTCCAGTTGTCCTCAGTGATGGCCCTCCCCAGTCATCCTCCCAAAAAACAGTGTCTGCGGGTGCCTTGCACCCAACACTCTGAACTTCAAGAGGCCTGGCTGAGAGAGTGTCCGTGTGTCAGGAGTGTTTCTGTGCACAGTCCTCTGGTGCCGGGGGTGGCTGGAGTCATGATATGACTCCCTCACCCCAAATCACTGAGGTCCCAAGCCACTGGAGTAGGTATTACATCCAGTGACAAAATGGCAGGTCCTGCAGGTGGGGTGAATCTGGGCCAGCTTCCTCGGTACTAGCTTCTTCTAAGTGCCTTCCTCTGTCTGCCCTTTCTCCTTTCTAATAAGGATTTTATGGTTTCCAGTATGTAACCTTCCTTCCTTCTTCTTCTTTTTATCCAAGCCTGTCTTACACTCACACACATGCACACACACACACACACACACACACACACAGAGGCATGCACACACACAGGCATGCACCGACTGCCTTTTCATTTAGATAAAAGAACTAACATTTACTGAACCCCTCTCTTCTCTTCTTCTTTCTTTAACTTCTGGGTAGGATGAAGAGCCTGCCTCTTCTCTTTTTAGTGTACCTGTGAAAATCTCAGCTCAACAGCAGCTAGAGAGCCAAGTAAGTAGTCTGGTTATTGAGATGGTGGGCCGTTGCCCAGTGTCTGCTATCCACTAGTCCTTTTCACACATACCTGGTTCTCAGAGATGGTTGAGTTTGAGACTCTCAGAGGAAATGTGGTATTTGTAGAAAGTGGTCAGCTGCTGCCCGCAGAGAACAAACATTGTCACTCAGAAATGGGATTCATCTTTGCCACAAAAGTAGACTAGAGTAGGATTATGCCTGAAGAGAGAGTTAGCAAAAAACTGCTCGGGGAACTTCTGCAAACAAGAAGCACTGTGCACATACGGGTCTTAGCTGCTTTCTCCCTGAAGCAACTCAAGGCTGAAAGGGTTTACTATGTAGTTCCTGACCAGCGGAGGACCAAGTGTGTAAATACGTGAGCCTATCCTACTGTGGGTGGTTCCCACGCAAGCCACAACAGCGCGTGTGAGGACACATGAAAGACAGGGGCGGTTCTCTGAGCAAAGCATTCCCTCCATCACCCTTAGTTTTTAAAACCTTTTTCCTTTCCTTTGATCAACCTATCATAATGATAAGAAATAAGAGTTAGAATTGGACATGGTGCCACACATCCCAGTCCTGGGGAAGCAGAAGCAGAGGAGCAAGAGTCCAAATGCCAGCCTAGGCTCCATGGGGAAACCCAGGCCAAAACAAACAAACAAACAGGAGACTGAGGCAGGTGCTCGGCCACACCAGACCTCTTTAAAGCTGGTTCATCTCTGTGTAAGTCTTTGGTGATTTCTGTACTGTCTGTACCTTGACTACTCCACAGAGAAAATATGCTTTTAAACATCAGTGGTGGTGTCTAACCTAGTGCTTTATCTGCCATTGTTACTCAGTAACTAATTTTGGTTTGTTGATAGTCTTTCTAGCATGAGCAGAAGTGAGAGTCCAGTGGAATTTAACCTGCTTTTGCATCCTTTCAACATCTCTGACCTTTGAAGCTGAGTCATTCCTGTAGACTTCATCTCAGTTTTACTTCAAGAATGCTCCTGCCCCTTCAGCATTGTTTACATGGTATCTCTTACTGCACTTGAGAAATTTCCTGAAGAGTTAATGAAGCTAAGTGATTTTGAGGAGAGGAGGAAATTAAGGCAAGATGAATATGAGATTGAACACAGTTGCCTGTAACTGTCCTGGGATCCTAGAGAGTGACAATGATGTAGCAAACACGGCCAGAAGCGCTACGTGCAGGCGAAGCACAGGCAGCCTGCTTCCACACCAATTTAAGATCATACATTATCCATAATGCGCTGTGCCTTAGATATTAGCATATTGCTTTTTTCAGTTAACATTCTCATAGGGCTTTGTTCTCTTCCGCTGAAAGCACTCTTACATATAAATAAAATCGCTAAGTTTCTTCACTGAAAACTTTATAGACAAAAACTATTTTCTCTGCAGCGATTCTGTTGCAGGGTTGGGTCAGGTGGCCAGGAATAAGTCAGTTAAAGCTGATGGCTTTGGGGCCTTTTGCAGAGGTGCGGTGTCCGTTCTTTTCAGTGTAATGTCGCATGCTCCTGTGTCTACAGACAGTAGAGTAATTTGGTGAAATAGGAACTTGTGCTACCCAGTTCCCACTTTGACCTTGTATTGCGGAATGTTCAGGAGTGGCCCACCCCCGGGGAGACAAGCACCTGTACGTAGATTTGGGCTTCTTCATTGCACTTCTGTTCTGCATGGGAGAGCCAGTCTGTGCTGTGCTCAGAAGACACTGTTACAGTCCAGACACAGCCTGTGGTAGTTCAGTGTCTTCACAGAGAAAAAAGCTCGCTAAAACGCTGGCATGGTGACTTATGCATTTCACCCCAGCTACTCTAGAGACTGAGGTGGGGGAGCACAAGTTTAAGGCCAGTCTGGGCTACACAGCAAGGTCAAAGCCATCCTGGACAACTTAGGAGGCTCAGTTTCACACTAAATATTATAAAGGTTTAGGCGTGTACCTCAGGGGTAGAGCACTTGCTAGCATGCAAAGTTCTGATTCAATTCCTTCTACTACAACATTTATTCATTTTAAAAAATTAATTCATTAACTAAAGAGTACTCTAGGCTCTTCTCCTATATAGGGGACAGGGTGTGAAGAGCAAAGATGATCATTTTTATGGAACTGACAAACCCTGGTTAAGGGAGACAGGTGAACTATGATGATACACAAAGCATTTCCTGCACTCTCGTCAGACATGTCTAGAATGGAAGGGAGTTCACATGGTTATCCCTTTTCTTTACGTTGTCCAGGAGAGTGAATCTGGTTGTCTTTCATCCCCCACCTTCGCCCATACGCCCAAACTCGTTTTATTAAGTGGGGTATGTGTAGGAGGGGCTCTGAAGAGGTGATTGTGTTTCCTTAGGTTCTGGCATTTTACTAGAAAGAAACAAATGAAGAGCCAGCGAGATCGCTCTGCAGGTGGAGGTGCATGCACTCGGCCTGAACATTTGAGTCTGGTTCTCAGATCCCACTGGGTAGGAGGAGAGAACCCACTCAGCAGAGTTGTCCTCTAACAACCCCACAGTATGCAGTGTGGGTACACTAACCTATCGTGTGTGTATGTTTGTGTGTATGTGCACGACCACACACACGTACATACTAAAATAAATACATAAATTCTTCTTGCTGACTACTTTGCTGCTGTCAGGTGAATGGCTTTGTTTTATAGCCTTCATTTCTCATCTGCTGTGTCAGAGGATTAGCAACCAGCAGTTCACAAACCTGCTGGTTCCAGGGCCTCTTTATCTCTGGAGCACAAAGACCTTTTCTTTCTAGAAGTTGTGTTTATTGATAGTTACAAGCAGAATTTTAGGACTATGGACCTGCCAATTTATTTAAAGATAACAACATGGGTGTGTATGTCAGGCAGCAGTAGAGCGCTGGCCTCGTATGCGTAAGGCCCTGGGATTAATCCCCAACACCACAAAAATAGGACGAAGATAACAAGCCCATTGCATTCTTATAAATAATACCACATAATCATTTTACAAAAGTAACCACTTTCCCCCCAAACATTAGGAGAGGAATATCATTTTGTCTTTTGTTTGTTTTGGTTTTGAAAAGTCGTTTCTTTAATCTGGCTCATATGGGAAGTAGTTGCTTTAAGCGTGTTTTCTGCATCTCACATTCAGTCTGCTGTGACTGGTTGTGTGAGGCCGACGCACGGATTTTAAAGATGCCATAAATGAATGCCCACTCACTTCCCTGGACATGAAATTGAGTGTCTTCATTACTCCGCTGAAATTTAAGAACATGGACGAGGCACTGGCTCAGCGGGGAAAGTGAGTGCCATGCAAGCATGGGAACTTGCGTTGGGATCCCTAGAGCCCACGTAAAGCCAGCTGTAATGGCGCACATCTGTAATGCCAGCACTCATACAATTGGATGGGAGACGGAGGCAGGAGAGTCCCCTTGCCTGGTGCGTGCAGCCAATGGACAAAGACCTGTCTCAAAACCGGGTGGAAAGCAATTTCTGCTAACTACACACACACACACACACTCCGGCTCACGTGGACACACACATATCGTCACCGTGCACAAAAATCATATACTCCTCAAAAAAGAATCCAAAAATGTCTGAGCAGTGGCTGGCAACTTTCCAGTCAGTAATAACTATGCAGAATATCTACAGCAATCAAAGCCTCACGGCGACTATGGCAAAAACTACAGAAGAGTAAATAATGCAGTCTCTTCTCTAGTGTCCCCCAGTATGGCTGACGAATTGCTGGACTCGTGACATAAGTGCATGAGTAGAGGACTGGCGTAATGAAGCCAAATGGCAGGTGACAAAGTTTCACAGGTGGGTGCTGCAGGAATAAAAAGGGAACATGGTCATTGTGAACTCTAGCGGCTGTCCCCCCACAGAGGACACCAGCCCACCCATGCTCGCAGCCTCATTTCCTTCTTTTCTATCTCTCCACATCACACTTTGTCTTTCCCATCTTTGTCTTTACAGCCCTTCACCATGTCTCTTGTACAGTAGAATGACATCATCAGATCTTGCATCTATTAAATAAAAACATTACAGAACATTATCTTAACTCTCAAAATAAGAATGACAGAGGTTTTGTAGGCTTTTCCAGATAGAAGATTACTGCCTGGGCAAAGTGGCTGTCTCACTCCAATAGAAGCAGTACATTTTGAGGTAAGATTGTTCCCCTAAATGGAAAACTTTTTCCTCAGAACACGACCCATCGTAGTCTTGAAATCATGGAAGCCTCCATTCTCAGCCTAACTCCATGGACTGATGTTGATTTATGGTTAGTTTTTCCCCATTGTTTATCTCAGTCTGTTTGTGCCACTATAGCAAAATGCCAAACATTAAGCAATCTATACACAACACAGATGTGTTTCTCGAGGTTCTGGAAGTTGCACTGTTCAAGACGAAGCCAACAGCAGGATTGGCGTCCCATGAGAGGGCTTCTTTTGCTTTCCCAGTGCACTCTGTGGTTGCTTCCAAACAGCAGTACTTCCCAGGAGAACGGTTGCTGTGCCCCACAAAGGTGTCCAAACTTGCCCTGACAACTTGACAAAGACCTCATTGTGCTTTGAATGTGAAATGTCCCACGTGGGCTTGTGTCCCAACTGGAGACCTTGAGTTGGGGCCTAACTGGAAGAAGTACATAGGCTCACTTCGTTCCCCCTCTCTCTGCTTCCTGACAGTGGAAGCAGTGTGACCAGCCTGGGTTTCTATACTCCTTCGCTAGGCCTTCCCTGATAGCATAGTCTGTAAGCCAAAACCAACCCTTTCTACTTTAAGTTGTTTCTTGTCAGGTGTTTATTCGTAGCAAATGCAAAGAGAAAAGTAACTAGTACAGCCCCGAATGGCATGATTTAGACCTGTGCCATCACACTGGCAGGGAAGTTGGGGCACAGGAACTGGGAGCGGGCCACGGTCACAGGACCCATTGTCTCGGCAAGTGTCCTTGGCATTTGATGGCCGCGTCCGTGCACACCCAGTTCTCTGTGTGGAACCTCACAATGAAGAAGGGGTTTTCCTTACAATCACCCCTCCTTCCAGCCAAACTGCTGTAAACTGCCGGCCCGAGACCTGCCTGGGAGACACAGGAAACTGACACATTAGAAATCCTGGTCTTCACACGTTGCTTTTAGACATCAAAGAGCAACAACACAGCCCTCGGTTCTGACTTTCGGGTTAAGGGGAAGATTAGAAAACGCCAGCTGCATATCTCCCGCCATCCTTACTAGTGATTTTGTATAAACAGATAAACCGAATAAACACTGAGGCTATGCCCTGATGAGCTCTGTGTGGCATCATGCAATATGCATGTCTTATGGGAAATGGATGTCATGGCTGGTGTAGTGTCTGGGTGGCATCACACTCCTTTCACCCCGTAATGAATGATGCAGTTGTTCATAATGTCCTGAACAAAATCTACTCGGTGACAGATGTTCAGAATCAGTAATAAGAGGGGACACATGACCAACGTCTAATAAATTAATTGAGTTGAACATTCTTTTTTTTATACTCAAGCAGACAATGCCATCAGCTTTTGTAGAATAACTGAAACAAAGGAAGGTCTTCTTCATCTAGAGTTATGATGCCCTAGGACCCTGTTTGATTACCAGATTTACTGACAGCTCTGGAAACAGAGCTTGGCTCTTGGCTTGTTTTCTTCAGCTAAGACTTTCCCAGAAAAGGAAGTCAGTGACCCTGTGACAGGCAGAGTTGCTGTAGGGCTTGTCCTGACCCTAACCCCAATCACCAGTCACCTCTGCGAGGCTTCACGGCACTGCCCCCGGGGAGACACTGCACTGCCGCTTCACCAGAGCAGATGTCCTTCTCACAGGCCAGGGCCGAGGTGCTAGCACCCAAGGCCTTGGCTTCATTAGGCCGCCTCTGCCAGGAGCTGGTGGATACAGACCTGGACGGCGGCGAGGGAAACTGTTTCATCCTCACTTTTTTCCTAAGTAGTCTAGTTAACATTCATAAGTTGGCTGTTAACTTTGTTCGCATTCTGTGCTTTCAATAGTGATTGGGTAAAATCCCTGCCTTTTATGCCTTTTACGTTTCCCATTTACAAGTAAATAACTAGAGTTACTTACAAGTAAGTAACTAAATGACTTCTTCATATCCACAGGGTGTCTGTGTGAGGGAAAACTAGCCACTGAACTTTCTCACCTTCTATTAGCATCTACATCCTATAAAAAGATGTGGTAATTGAAAATGAACTAGTCAGTCAGTTGCTTTTTACCTGCTTTCTATGTACCCTGTTGTCCCTTCATGGCCAAGAGGAGATCAGAAAGGGATCTCCATGGATACCAGATCTACAAGAGTAAACCGACACACACCCTCCCTCACCCTTCAGACCTCCTTTAGATACTTTCTGGCTGAAGCCATTGGGATGGTGGGGAAATAATTGTGCTACTGTATTTCCCACTAAATAACAACAAGAAAAAGTCTCTACATGTTTGCTTCAGATGCAAGTGGTGTTGATATTTTAAAATTTTATTTATTCACTTTACATTCTGATTGTAGCCCCTCCTCTCCTCCCAGTGATCCCCACCCCACATGCACGCATGTATTTTCTCCTCTCCTTCTCCTCAGACAAGGGGGAGGGCCCCTGTGGGTACCATTGCCCTGGCACATGATGCACCTTGGTTAGCTTATGTAAAACCGTGTATGTAGCAGCCCGACTCTGTGGTAATATGAGGTAACAAGTCTTAAGCCAGTGAGCATTTATTAGGTGCTGAGCACTCTCTCCTGTGTTTTAGAACTGCAGCTCTGGGGCTGGCCTCCCTCAGTTTAGTTTAAACCTTAAAATAACTGTTGCCTCCAAGAGTCCACTTAACCTCCTAAGAAGTGTTTTGGAATAAGTAAGCTACTATGGTCAGGTTCATGATGAGAGTGAGGATAAACTCCCCTCCCAAAGAAAAGTCAAAAGCAACATCAGTTTGCTACATGGTAAAGTGTCCAGTCAGTTCCTGCTGGAGGGGGATCCCTGCTGCCTGTGGGAGCAGAGCGCTGGTGAGTTGCCAAGTGGTCAGACCCGGCTGCTGTCAGATGATGATCTGGGATTCTCTTGGACCTTCACTGTTCTGATGGTCACCTCACCATACTGCGGCTTATCCGGCCACTGACCTCACAGACAAGCGTACCTCCACAACGCTGGAAGTGACCCTGAGAAGCTGCTCAGAAATCACCTTTTTCAAGTTAGTTACATTGGTAGTGGCTGGGGAGGGCACAGCTGAAGGAATACAGCACCAGCTTCTGCTCAGCATTTGTGTGATGCGGTTCCCGTTACCCCAAATTTACATTTTGTAAAACCTGAGGTTTTGCAGGTAGCTAAGGCTGCATGCTTTCTTTCTTGTACCCCAAGCTAGCGTGCTACCTGGAAGGAATCACTGGTTATTTTATCTATTGGTGTGGGTGCATAATCGTGTGCATGTCTCTGAAGGCCAAGACTTCAGGCGCCACCATTTCTTATGAAGTGTGTGCCTCGTTTTTTGAGGCAGGAACTCTTACTGTTCTAAGTTCTCCAACTTGTCTAGGCTGTCTGGCCAGCAGGCCCCAAGCTTCTTTTTGCCTCTCTGCCTTCCCAGCACTCAGATTAAGAGTATGTGCCACCAGACCTGTGCTTTGTTTTTGTTGTTTTAATTTTTTTGCATGTGGTCTGCGGGTCAGACGCTGGTCCTCATGCTTACAAGGCAAGTACTTTGCCAAATGAGCTGTTGAGAATTTTAAAGCTGTAGTATGAGTGAATGTTTTTTTTAATGTCATGTGTAATATTTATGGGGGGAAAATCCCAAACACTTTTCTCCCTACACTCCCATGACTGTCAGTGGGACGTGACAACGGAAACGTCACCAGGCCTCTTCTAGTTTTGTGTCATGTATTATTTGTAATTATCATCCATTGAAGTCAGTGAAAATTGAGGTGCTAAAATCCAGTGACAGTTTTATGAAAACATATCTCTTTTGGGACATGAATTTAGGTGAAGAAGAACCACTGGGTTGGCTTCTAACTAGTTGTAGAACACTCTATGGGAGGTTAATGGAGAACAAATGAATGTCCTAAGGACCACTGGGTTGCAAGTCTCTCTCCAAGGGAAGTCCAGAAAAGCAAGCGTAGGTAGAATTCGCACAGTGATCCTGGCCCTGACAGCTGGCCTCCACCACTGCAGGTCGCTTCTACACCCAAGGAGCGAACATCAGGAGCACAACTAGCAAGAGTGCCTCGTCTGGTTCTTGTTTGTCAGTTCAAGAACAATCTCTTGATGACCACGGTGGTGGGGAGAAATGGCAAACTTGAATACTTTTAAGATTCAAATTGAAGTAATTTTTATTCTCATTAAGATTTGGAGGGAGGGACTATTTTTGATTGCTAGTTGTGTGTGTGTGTGTGTGTGTGTGTGTGTGTTTTAATGACAAGCACGAGTCAGGAGCCATCTGTTACACTGTCCGCAGAGCAGGATGTTCGATTTGTCCCAACCTGATGATGTAGTATGCAGTGTCCCAGTCTGCTGAGATCGAGTTATCTGACTCACTGTTATGAGGCCAATGCTGCCTCATGACGACACACCGCACTTGGTCCCAAAGGCAATTTCCTGAAATTATGGCTGGCTACTAGAAAACCAAATGTCCTTAATGGAGGGCCTGTTTGTAAGAGTCCAGAAACTCCAGGGTGTTCACCCAGCCTCAACAGCTCAGCTAGCAGAAGCTTAGATTCACCATCACTGTAAGATGCTTTTTTACAGCTCACCTCCCATCATTTGAACATGTGCCGTGTGAAAGCCGGTCACGGGATGGCCTGTGTCCTGCTCTTGAATAGGGCGGAGAGCCCAGTGTGGGCAGTCAGCTGGGTTTACCGCAGGGTTGACTCTGGAGTACTTCAGTTGTCTTTTTGCAGCGCTTCCCAAAGCCCTGTCCTGCACGCCTTAGAGGTGTGCAGGTGAGAAGACAGGTCAGTGCGCTCTTGCTGAAGGGTGTGGAGGAACAGCACTGTCGTTCTTTTCCTCAGGCCTGCGGCTGGTGGAGCTGGCGAGCCTGTCCTTAGGCCTTTAGAACATCAGCCAGCGAGACAGGGTTACACGAAGTAAATGGCAGGAGAGTGAGCCATGAAAGTGTTTTCTTCTTCCCCATAGAGCACCAGCACTGTAACAGACAGGCCTTTGGGGACTGTTTCTGGGTGACCTTTTGTAACCGTGGTTTATTGAAGAACTTTTACCTCTCCTGCTTTCTAAAAGCCTTGAGTGCAGCTTGCATTAAAACACACGTATGGTAACACGGAGGACTGACAACATGGAAAGGCAAAGGCAAGCTGTGAAAACGAGAAGAGAGATGTTGGTGTCTTATAAAAGAAGAGACTATAAACCCTCAGCCCTCACAGAAGCTGCACAATTTCAGTTTCATAATTTCTGTACAGTAAGATGATGATTTAGAAAGAGTCATTTTTCCCCAAAACTTGGTAGGATTGAAAATACATATGAGACTTGCCATCTTGATGCTTCATGTGTTCAGCTCGGGGGAGTAAAATACAGTTGCATCACTGTGCAAGTAATAACAGAATTTTCTCACCACATGAAGCTGACGCTGTGTCTCTCATTGTCACCAAGGCCCTGTTCTGCTTCCCATGAATTTGACTACTCAGAACCCCACACTGGTGAAAACATACGGTGTTTATCACTAGTGAGTGACTTATTTTACTTGCTGTACAACATAAAGATCCGTTCACGCTGAGCCAGACAGATGGTTAAGAGCCCAGATACGATTCTCAGCACCTCAGCCCGTCAGCGCACCATCATGGATAACTCCACTTCCTCTGGCCTCCATGAGCTGAACTCAAATGCATATACCCACTTGTATGCAGCATATGCTTACACACATGCACGTGTCCACACAAACAATAATAACAATAATAATAATGTAAATATTTTGAAGAGTCATTCATGTGACACAGCATGAAGGAATTTCCTTTTCAAAGCTGAATAATATTCTGTTATGTACATGTACCTCATTCTATATATCCATTCTTCTGTTGATGGACACTTGCGTTCCCTCCACCTTTTGGCTACCATGAATATTGCTGCCATGAGCGTGGGTGTACACGTGTTTTCAGTTGATATACTATCAAGTCTTACAGGATCATTTAAGTAAAATTTAACTTTAAGAAGCTTTTTCTACCCGAGCATGGTATCACAGGCCTTCAGTTCCTTGGGGGGCAAGGCATGCTGCAGGCCTGCCTGGCCCACATCGTGAGTTCTAGGCCAGTTGGGGCTACACAGTTAGAAGACCCTGTCTCAACAAAAAGGAAAGAAGTTTTTCCAGGCCCAAGTTTAAGATCAGTATATCATAGTTCTCTTGTAAGGAGGATGGTAACACCATCATCACCACTATTACCACCACCACCACCACCATCAGCACCACCACCACAATCACCATCACCATCACCATCATCACCACCACCATCACCACAACCATCATCACCATTACCACAACCACCACTACCACCATCACCACCACCACCACCATCACCACCACCACCACCACCATCACCACCACCACCACCACCACCACCACCATCACCATCACCACCACCTCCACCATCACCACCACCACCATCACCACCACCTCCACCACCACCACAGTGGAAGTCGTCCCTGGCAGCTGCATGGCAAACAAGCAGAGCTCTTTCATAAAGGTTGTTTCTAGGGACAGAGTTCCATTCCTTACTGTTCCCATCTTTGTGATTTCTTAACTTTCTAGGGAGCTGCCTGAATGTCAGGAATAGCACCCAGGAGACGGTTAAATGGGTGTTATATGTCCACCTAAAATGTGCACCTCAAAGGTAGCCCAGATGAGCCTGTGGTCAGTGTGGTTCAGAAGAGAAACTGCTAGTAAGAGTCTGGGAAGGCGGGTGGAAAGCGCACGCACATACCCACGCGTATGCTGTGCACACTCATGCATCTCACACACACACACACGCCCACCCTGGAAGGACCTAGCTGGGATCGTCCTCCGAAAGGTCATGCAGGGGCAGCCTCTGCAAGCCATCACGAGCTTCTGAGGCCCGCAGGCGCCTGGAGCTGGGAGGGTCCTGCAGCTTGGCTGAGCAGATACATACATGTGTCATGGTTGAACAAAACTGTGATTCTGAGACTGTCGTTCCCATCAGTAGCTACCAGATGGACATCTACGTAGAGGAATGACGTAAAGATCTACGTAGGGATCTTAAGCTTGTTTTTTAGTTGGATAAGACCATACCTGGCTATCAAAACCAGAATGCTTCATTGAACCTACTATTCAATTGATTCTGCCCGTAATACAGGATAGCAAGTACTGTTGAGATAAAAGAGCAAGAGTGTGCCGCATTTCTCATTGCTTGAGAGTTTCTTACGTGCACCACGTGTGTTTTGATCAAGTTCACTCCCAGTTCCTTTCCTTCCAAACCCCCCATATCCCCCTACCACTTATGTCTCCAAACTTCATATGCGTGGTTTTTATTTGCTTATATTTGTTTTTGTTTTTGTTTTTTCAAGACAGGGTTTCTCTAGGGAGAAACCTGGCTGACCCTGGCTGTCCTGGACTGTCCTGTATGACCCTGGCTGTCCTGGAATTCGCTCTGTAGACCAGGTTGGCCTCAAACTCACAGAAATCTGCCTGCCTCTGCCTCCCAAGTGCCGGGAATAGCGGTGTGGACCATCACACCCAGCCAATGCTTTGTTTTTTAAGCCCACTGAGTCCATTTAGTATTTCCTGTACGTCCCTGGGTATAGGACCACCTGCTGCAGCCTGGGTTCCTCTCAGGGACCCATTCCTGAAGGAACTGAGTCTTGAACCAGGAAATAGTAATTAGTTCCAGGTCATCCTTTGGAATACTTGAATTTCAAAAGATTATAAACCATATAATACCACAAATACATAATTTTATGCATAAAATAGATGAGAGATCATTTTAATAATAGGTAGCCAGAAACAGTAAGGAAAATAAAAAAATATGTAAGTATTTAAACACAGATGTCCAAATTTTTTAGATATGCATTAACACTAGTCGGTTTATAGGCAAATTATATGAATTTTAACTACTCTACCCACCCTGATTTTAAGGGGCTTTGTTTAATCCCTACTACTATTATAGAAGAAAACTTTTCTAACTCAAATTTTCTTAAAGTAACAACAACAAAAACATTGTCTCACTGTGAATATTCACTTTTTTTCCAAGTGGCGTTCAAGTGGGAGGGGCTGGGTCATGTGATGAAACACCTCAAAGCTAGTGTGGTTTTAGGTAGGTGACGTGGGTGTCCGGAGAGAGGACGGGTGAAGCTACAGCTGCAAGTTTGGGACTAGTTTCCCAGCTGGCGAAGTGCTTTTGAGTAATTCCCCAGCCTGTGGGCACGGCAGAGCACATCCGCACTCCTGACCTGCACGTAGGACCACACACCTGCACGTGTGTGCTGGTACGTGTGTGGTCCAAGTTTTATGTTCATCAATGTGTTTAACCCAAGGGGCTAGAGAGATTGCCCAGTGGCAAACAGAGCACTTTCTGCCCTTGCAGAAGCCCGGTTTTTCTTCCTCCCACACGCAGGAGCTCACAACCATCTGTGACTTCAGTTTCAGGGGATCTGCTGCTTTCTTCTGGCTTTTTTCTTTCTTTCTTCTGATGCTTTCTTTCTCCGTGGGCACCAGGCACACACTTTGTGGGAATGCACCCACACAGGCAAAACATTCGCACTCATCGAAAGTAAACATAAAACTTTCTTAACGTTCTAATCCGAGATTCTTAGGCTTGGATCTGGCTCTCTGTGCCCATTTGAGGAGCTGTATTTGCACACTTCCGGTTTATCTTGTTTCACACCTGAGAAGATGCATAGGAAAGAGGGCCATGTGGAAGCATGTTAGTGCTTAGGAGTGAAAACAGTGGCTGCCAGCCCTTTCTTTACACGTGAGGCCCGGGAGTTCTTTGCCACCTCTACCTTAGTTCACTGTTCAAGGCTGTCTTTGAGTTCTCTATTTACTTTTCATTTTTAGAGGCAGGATACAGAGTTGCTTTTCTTTTCCAAAGTAGTCAAGTATAATCTTACTTGATGATACTTGATTATACTGTTCAAAACGAGATGAATAAAATTATATAGTAGAATCTTTCTGCAAAGGCACAGTGCCACATTAATACCAGGATCATGCCAAAATATTGTCCCTGCTTTCACCTATTTGGAAGGACCTTTCTGTACATTAAATCTGACTGTGCAAAGTAATGTGGTGTAGTTAGTGCATCTGTACAGGCTAGCCGGTCTTCATGGATTTCAAGCTATACTGAGGGCAACAGCTTCCCCCTTTGAAAACACAAAGGTTCTAGTACATAATGCAGAAGGAAAAACAATGTACGCATTGATTACAAAATGAGTGGCATGCTGAAGAGCTCTGTGCATTTGGATGACGGGAAGAGAGACTAGAAAGCTATTTGCTCTGGCCAACACTGCCTGAGACCTCAAGTAAAACATCGAGGTTCGGAGCACGGCTTCCTCACGTACGACATTGCTCATGCGCATCCTGCCAGGTCCTTACAAGACGTAATAAGAATTAGCGAGAAGTAACTCAACTCTTGTATGCAGGAACTCTCCCTGGGCACAGCCAGGAGGACTGGAAGGCTCTTTAACCAATAGTTAAAGGACGCTGTTCCAAACTGCGTGACAAAAATTGCTTTCTTTAGGTGTGCTGCCACGCGTGAGCCGTCTTGGGTGCTTTCAGGCAGGGTGACTCTGACCTTTGTTCTACGTTGTAGATATTGTGTTAACACACCTTCCTAACAAACGCTCTGACACGGAGGTGTTTACTTCTCCTGTTCAGCACTAGGCAAGTCACCTCTTCCTTGTGAACATCTGTGCTGTCTCTCCTCTTCCCTTGGTGTGTCAGCCTATATATAGAAGTGGTAATAATAAAATGGACTTTTTTTCTTGAACATACCTTTTAAGAATTTGATGCTTTCTTGGCTCATTTCAATCAAAATGACCACTGACTTCTCTAGAAATGTTTTCTATATATAACTTCCCAAGGTGCGTTATGCATTGGAAACACGAGGTATGTTATGCATTCTGAGGAGTGAAGATTCCAATGCAAGATCGGAATCTGAGGTTTGCCAGTGAGAAGCCTGTGTCTCAGAAGTCACAGGGCTGCAGGCCTCTGGAGCTGTGTGTCACTAGGCCCTGCATTCAAAGCCAAAAGTGTTTGCTCCCCTGTGGGGCAGGTAGGGTAGGACTGGAAACGTCCTGTCCTAAGGGTGCCTGGGAGGCTACTCAGTCAGTGAAGTGCTTGTCCACGCGCCAGAACCTGAGTCTGACTCCCAGGACCCTATCAGAGGTTTGCAGTGGTTGCTATAATGTTCATGCTGGAGAAGTAGAGATCGGTGGGTCCCTGGGACTGGCCAGCCAGCCTTAGCCTACACAGAAAGCTCCAGGCTACCGAAAAACCATGTCTCAAAAACACAAGTGATGGCGCCTTCCTCCTTAGGGTATCATGCTAAGCTTCCCTCTAATCTCCACACCAATGTGAACCCTCTCTCTCTCACACACACACAGAGACAGAGACAGAGAGTGAGAGAAAGACAGAGAGAGATTACATTATGAGGACACTTTCAGAAGTCAGTGTCAAGTTCAAATGGGCACCCCTATTTTATGGTCTCCTTAATGCCACCTTCTCTCCCCACTTTTTCTTCAAAAATGCCTAATTTCATCTGGGAGCCACTTAATCTTACTGTCTCTAAATTACGAATAGTCCCTCTGCTTCCCACTGCCATCATATGCAGATCTGCATGCCTTTGTTTCCTGTTTCTCTTTACTTCCCATTCCTTTTCCTTTCCTTTCTTCTTTTATCGTTAAATATATTTTGAGAAAAGTTGATGCCTAGCACTCGTCTTTCATTTTCTTTTTGACTTTTAAAATGCTTTGTTGAACATAGGTCCTTGTTTAAGAATCTTATAATTAACAGAATAATAGAAATGAACTAAGCCTGTCTCCCTTCTTAAACACACAAAAATTTTGCACAAAACAACCCTCTTAAATACATAGGCAATCTCAAAGGGAGGGGCAAGCAGAGCCAGAGAGATAGCTTGCTTAGTAAGTGCAGAGCTTTCTTTGTAAAGATGTGGACCAGTGTTCAATCCCCAGAACCTATGTGAAAAGCTGGGTATGGGGGTGCCCACCCGGAACCCAGGACTAGTGACTAGCAAGGAGAGGAAGGCAGATCTCTGACAGGTGCTGGCCAGTGAGCTGGGCCAATGAGAGGCCAAGTTTCCAACAGTGAGGTAAATGGAACCTGGGAAACAACAACTGAGGTTCTCTGTCCTCCACACTTGCACAGAGCGCTGAGGAGGAGGCGGTGCAGACATCTGCTTTAGAGGTGCACATTAGAACACATACACACACACACACACACATACGCACATGCCACACACATACACAAAGACATTCCTTCCATGTGCTAGAGACCCATGCACAAATCTAGTACTCTGCTACCAAGAGCAATAAAACTCAGCGACTCTTTGACTAGCCTGTAGACATGGCAAGGAAACAGAAAGGAATAAGGAACACAAGCCTGGACCACATCAAGTGGAGTCCAGATTTAAACTACACGAGTCCTACCAATAGCGCCAGGGCTGAGAAAATGGTGGTAAAAACTGGTCCAGAAGAGTGAAGCGCTTACACTCAAGGCAGTTTTCAGTGCCACAACTTCCCAGAGCATGGCTTCCACGAGCCAGTGCCCACACAGTTTCACACAGCAGACAGAGAATGCCAAAGCAATGCGTGCTAAGTGTGCTCCTGGCATCCTAAACCTGAACTCGAAAATCTGAAAGGAGCTGTAAGAGAAGCAAGCTGAAATGTCTGGTGGCATAATACCCGTAAGAGAATAAATGCCTTATGGGAAGTCACAGGTGTTTCTGAAAGAGCTAAGTAGAACATCTTCACTCCTTGATGTGGCAAACACGGCCACTGAGATTCAAGCCCGAGACCCAAG
>NW_026590809.1:5178337-5193337 GCF_907164565.1 Psammomys obesus | reverse complement strand
GGAATGTGGATCAGGACAAGGCAGATGTAACGGAGTCAGGAAGAAGCGAGGAGACAGTGACTCACACAGGAGATGCCCTGTACACCAGATTGCCATAAGGTGGGTCAGGCTTTCAGAGGATTTTGTGCAGTAGAAAATGAATTCTGTTTTTGATTGGTTAGTTTTTATACCAACTCTGTTTTCTACTGAAGTTGACCAGAAGATGGGGAAACTTTAAGACTGAAAATCAATAGTCAGGTTTGAAACATAAATCTTATTTATTATTATTCATAGTTGAAACTCAAATGACAAATAGAATTGCTGTGTATGTTAGGATTTTTTTATAACTGAATGTTATTAGAACAAAACTATAGGTCTTTAAGCCTAAAATTTAACATAAACAATTATTGCAAATTAGAGACATAGTCCTTGTCCACATTTGATATTAACTTTATTGTTATTCAATAACATAATTTTCATTAAAATGTAATTACTTTATGTCCTCCCCTCCCCTCCCTCCAACACCTACCATGTCTCTATTCTTCACCAGTCTCTCTCAAGCTGACGGCCTCCTTTCATTTAGTTATCATTGTTACAGATACAAAAATCTATAAATACAACCTGGTGAGTCGGTTTTTGTTCTTTGTGTGTACATGGTTTGGTGGCTGGCCGCTTGATATTGGATGATCAATCAGGGGCTCATGCCTGAAAGAGGCTGCTTCTGCGTCCTTCCGGGATCGTCAGCCACGTGGCTCCTTGTCTAGGTGTGGGGCCCTGAGATCTCTCCCCTTCTGCATTAGCATGTTATCTATTGATACTGTCTTTGTTTTGGGGCAGCCATCCCTGAACCCCACAGTCTCATAGTAGACCACCTGGTCCTCTCTAAGTGTCTGACAGACACAACTTGAGGACTTGGCTTTGGCTCACTGTGTCAAAGCATCCCAGTCCACAGGTGTTGACCCCACATGTTCTGGGTGATGACAGCCTATGACAGAGGAGTGTCTTTATAGCATACAGAAAACAGAGGGGACAACTCCCGCTGACCGACTTCCTCTAGGTAGGCCCACCTCCTAAAGTTTTCAGGAAGCCCCAAAAGAGCACCACCAGAGAGGGAATGTGAGGGACACATTCAAGTCATGGGCTACCACCTGAATTAAGAACAAGGAGCCAATGGGTCCTTGTTAAAGGCACAGCAGTGGCAGAAGGAAAGGAGGTGGAGTATGAGAGAGGTCAGGAGCTGAGTATGCGTAGGGGGTCCCAAGACAGATATGACTAGTCAGGTGGCTTGAACAGAGAAAGTTGAGAAACTGAGAGGAGATAATTGGAGTTGACCGATGGGAAGGTTTCATGGGCTTCTATGATCAAGTTTGAGAAGAAAAAAAACTGATGAAATTAGGTACCCCAGGAGACAGGAGAAAGGGGCAGTAACCTTGGGGAAAGTGTTGGGTGTTTGTTTCTCAAACAACCATGCAAGAATTTTCAAATAGAGAAGAAAGAATTTGAAGAGGCTCAGCAGGACTAAAGAGACCAGGGATGATGACTGGAGACAATATAGAGAAGAAAACTCTGAGCCCAGGATGGCAGCCTCTGAGGAATCCAAGAGAGGGTCTAGGTATCAAGAGCCAGCAAGGGTGTCATGGTGAGTAGCATGGAATAAAGAGGACAGGCTGGTGTGAGTGAAGAGGAAGGTGCGTGGTCCACACCCAGCCTCATTTACGCTCTGCTCTATAAAGGACTGTGGAAGAAAGTGCATGTTTCTAAGGAAGGGGACGAGGAGAACTGGCTGGCTCAGGGTTGAGCAGACAGGCAGGTAGAGTTCAGCTGACTCTGAGGAGTTAGTCTCAACTGGTACAGCAGGGCAGAGAGGCTGTGGGTGGCAGCCTGGCCTCATGAGTGCAGAGCCTCACAGTTGAGTGTATCTTCTGGACACTGTCTAATCGAACACTCAAAGCACCCCATTGTGAGATTGAGAGCCCCATTGGACAGTGGACCAAAGGGAAGCCCCTGTGTGGTGTTTGTCAGTGCCCTGCAGGAGTGAGGACTGGGACTCCGGGCTTCAGTTTCCTGCTTTCCTGGGGACCCGCTCGTGGCTGCTGCCAAGGTGCTTAGCCGCAGCAGGCAGCCATGGAGGACGGGGCAGGATGGTGGGCTCCCGAGTGCAGGGCAAACCTGGCAGGAAGGGCTACTTCACAGCTGTGTGTGTTTGGAAGCTGCTCTTGGCCTCTTGCTTCATTTTCAGTGACGCTGATGCCCAGGGTAGGGTGCAGGCCTCCCAGGCTACTGCAGGCCATTCCTCACTAACTGCACCCAGCCCATCTCCTGTGCAGGCTGAGTCAGAAGAAACATTGCCCAGAGCATGACTTTGCCAAAAAAAAAAAAAAAAAAATTAGTAGAAGTGATTTTAGTCCACCATGAAATCATGCCACTCACTCTCCTTGTTTAGAAAACTGTTTTCTTAAAGCAGCAGACAGAAAGTGACTTTAAGTGAAATGCTTCTGTTAATGCCTGTTTCTAATTCTTCACAAATTTGACTACTTGTACTTAGCTTATACCTTATCCTGTTAACATCCATTTACCCTTTCCACCTCTAACAGCTTCTGACGTCATTTTTGAAACTACCTGAACTAATTTATTAGCTTCCAACTTAGTTAGCACTTTCAGTTCTGAAAAAGGTATAATTAAAAGGCAAGAACGCCTAAGGAGTTCAGGATCACGGAAGCGGCAGGCCTTGGACGGCTTGCTTTGCTGGCCTGTGATGGATGAGGCGTGTTGCATTCCATGATGGCCAGCCGGCCTCTCACGGAATCTAGCCGTGATAGCCCAAGAATCCCACACTCTTGGCTTGGAGAGGAAAGTAGACTGACTTCAGCCTTATGGCTCTCTACTCCTCTCCAGCGTGTAGGCTCTGGAACTGTTCCAACAGGCCTGCGGCACTTAATAAGTAAATTCAGAATTTCTGGGCAGACAGCCAAAATTTAAGGTTTCGCTTAACTTGCCTTTATTTGTTGATTTGTTCCAGCTTCTAAAAAAAAAAAAAAAAATCTCTGGCTGAGAAATTGAGATGATCTACCTCAGTATATTGTATTTACAGCAGTAAAATGTGTTAATATTTGACACAGATGATATAATCTTGGTTCTTTGATAATGCATCTATCAGAATATAGTGGTCTTTAGCTAATGTAGTTGATGGAGCAAATAGTATCACCATAGTGGATGACACACTGGTTTTGAGCAGTAGATGATATTTTTCATGTAGAGGTAGAACCATCATAGAAGTATTCATTGAAAAAGGCTTCCTTTGAAAGGCTTTGGCACTTTAAAAACCTGCTGATCTGAGGCCGGGCAGCAAGGATGGTCTTGGCAAGTGCCCAGCCTCCTCTGGGAACCCTCACGTTTATGTTAGCGGACTGGAAGTTAGCGGATCTAGCTTCACTGTTAATGTGCCAGTTACTGCCATCTTTATTTTTAAACTTTTGAAAAGAAACTATTTCTTGGGGACTGAAAAAAAAAAAAAAACAGTTCAGCAGTTAAGGCCTTTATTCTTGCAAAGGACCCAGGTTTGGTCTCCAGCGGCCATACACTGGTTCACAACCGTTGGAAGTGCTGCTTCTGTGTATATGATGCCTCCTTTTGACATCTGTGGGACCTGGCACACACACGGTACACACATACATACATGCAGGCAATAACACTCAGAAAGTGATTTCTTATGTAATGGGTGGCAATTAACTCTTAAGATTAAAGTCACATATTTGAAGTCACAACTGCTATTGGCAAGCCTTGTGTGTAGTGACTCTTGGAGATTTATTCTATCAAAGCAGAGCTAAGGAAACAGCAAGTCAGAAGCCTCAGCAACTAAACTCCTGGAGATTGTTAGCATTCTAATGAAGGTTATTTGTGAAAACAAGGCTGATTTGGAGACAGTGGAATGCCTGGCTTCCCCGGCTACGGAAGCTGTGCAGGGACACTCTTGCAGCCCCTCGAAAGTGCTAACGACCCAAGAAATCACCATTTATGCCGGCAACAAAAAATTAGTAAATGGGAGGTTAATCAAGAAAAACATAAGAGCAGTTTGGAAGTCACAAGATGGATTTCCAGGTTCCAGGTGATTGTACTGCTCACAGTTTTAAGGCCTGCATGTCCCCACCATCCTGGAAAAGAAGCAGGAGCTGATTTTCAAGGTGCCATCTTTCACTGCAATGCTTCAGATGCCGCCTTTCATCCTGGCAGGTGGCTCCTTGCAACAGAGCGGGGAGGCGGCCTGGGAGCACATGGGTGCTCCGGGCTGTGAAGGACTTCCTAGTGGGTGGGTGTGGCTAGGGAACCCAGGGCTCTGCGCCTGCCAGACAAGTGCTCTGCCGCCCGATGCACACTCAGTTCCCACGATACTCTTTTAAGTGAACTTTTTTTTTCCAATGTAAAGCCTCCCCACTAAAGAAAACGCAAGGAGAAACGTGATCCTTCCTTTCTACTTTGTCAGAGTTAAAGTGAGCATTAGTTCTCACTGGTGTGCAGAACAGTGGTGGTGTTAGCCCTGCAGACAGGCAACCCAATACACATCTCAGTGATGACGCCCCAGGGTGAGGCGATCCTGGGCAGTCGTGGAAACCGCTTGCTCAGCGTTGTCCATGTGGTGCGTGGCCAGTTCCTCGTGGTGTCTGCAACTGAATCTGGATATGTCACTGCTTCTTTCCATGACAAGCCCCAGCTTGGACTGTCCCACAATACTGAAATTTGTTTTCCTGCCTCCAAGGTGTTGGGAGGCTAGGATTCAGAAGACACTCTAAAGACAGGCCACAAGCCATGCGGGCACAGTGTTCAGGAGGTCGACACTGAAAATGGGTTTGAGCTGCCATGTACTTATTTTACACTCCTCAGTAATGAATCCATGTACAGTCCAATTTCCTCATCTATAAAGTAAGGGTGATAGAGAGCTGTGTGATAATATTGTGTTAGCGCAGCGGGGCTAATATATGTAAAGTAATAATGCACGTCCAATAGATAAGTTATTCTTTTGCGTGTGAGTAAGTGTTTACCAAGTATATAGCTGCCATATTTATTCATAATTACAATTAACTAAGACTTACTCCCGCCTTGTAATCAGTATGTGAGGTTAAAATATTTGAGGCTATGCAACTGCAAAGATGTTCAAGCTGTGTTTTCCACACACGGAATTTATGTTTGTATTCCTTACCACAGTTCCAAAAGATGGCCTCAAGAGCCAGGCTGCATTTGAAGAGATGAGGACAAATTACATCAAAGAGCTGAGGAAAATGGTCACCAAGTGTCCCAACAATTCCGGACAGAGCTGGCAGAGATTCTACCAACTGACCAAGCTTCTAGACTCCATGCATGATGTAAGTAGAGACCCTGCTCTCCACAAAGTTAGAGTTCAGTAACTTTGCACACTTGTGCACACACTCATGCAAGCACACATGCGCACACACAATTTGACCCAACGAAACCAGGCAACTGTACTCAAATGGCTGTGGGAAGAATGGGGTGAAGCATCCAGAGGGAGGCTGCAAGAGTTAAAATCCAGTTAAGGTGACCTTTCTTTTTCTAACCTTGGGAGAGAGCCTGTGTACAGAGAGGGTATGGCTCTGTGCCCTGGACCACAGAAAGCCCTCAGATTTGCTACAGGTGTCAGATAGAGTTTCACATTTTTGTTTGCAATTTAGGAAATGTTTGGTTCATAAAAATGTTTGCTTTAACATTGCATAAATAGTGTCCATCTTCCACAACTGTTAATCTAACAACTCAATCTTTCAAAAACATTATTAGTGGTCCAGGGCCAGCTTGGATCATCTCAGTCTTTGCCAGACTTTGAATCCTATATTCATTGTTCTTCATAGGAGGTATCTCTCTTGTTCTGGGTAAATACAAAAAGTAGATTCTGGACTTCTTTCTAGTTTCATCAATCAAAGATCTAGCTGAAGTGTTGGTTAGGAGTTTCTACAAAACAAGCACTCAGATAACTCACTCTGTTTCTTGTGTCACATTGCAAGCAGATTTTCCCATCTCTTGCTCAAAGAATGTTGTTTGTATGCAGTCCTGCTTAAAAGGTTCTTCATGTTTGAGAAGGTTTCCACACCTTCTTTTGGAGAATTCGTTGTCCAGGTTTGGCTTGTTTGGTTTGAATGATAAATTACTCTCCTTTGGGAAGGAAAATGTTGACAGACTCAGAAGCTGAGATTAGAGTAATATTCCTGCAGAAGAAGTTGCTTCATGTTCCTGTGGTTTTCCCTCCTCTGTGCTGATGGTCCAGGAGCACGGATTGATAGAAGGCCACTTTGCATTGCTTTGTGTTGAGGCCTCTGCTTTCTCTGAACTTTTCTAATAACAAAAGGCAAGTTTCCCTTCAGATGAGCCAGAGGCGAATGGACTTGCCATTACAGCATGTTTGGTTAGAAACATTTTAGAAATGGGAGATGGTGGTTGGCAAGGCTCATGACTCACCCTGAAGAAAATACAGGGGGTGGAGAAAATCTTCCCCGGGTGGAGTGCTTCTGCAGCATGTTCCCTGCAGGAGGTCAGATATACCTTCCCCACCGATCTCACGGAAATCTCTCCTTAGTGAAGATGCCAGTGGGATCTTATAGTTCATTCTCGGTGAACTCTGATTTTTGTACATAGAACTATCAAATTTAGTATGTGGGCCTCGGGAGATGAGTCAGTAAGTAGAGTGCTTTCTGAGCAAGCATGAAAAACTGAGTTCAAATCCCCTGTGCCCACCTAAAAGCCAGGCATGGCCATACTCATAGACAGGAAGCTTATTGCCTCTTGCTTGCTGCCAGCCCAGCTCTAAGTTCACAAAAGATCCTGCTTCAAGGGAGTAATCCAGAGAGTGTTAGAGTAGGGTAGCCAACGTCCTTCCCTGTCCTCCACGGTAGCTGGGATACCTGTGTCATCCAGGCTGATTTTCTGTGAAATTTCTCAATATCAATTAGCATCTTGGGGTTCTATTATTTAGATATAGTTGACATACAATAAGCAGCACAAATTAGAAAAATGTGCTTTAAGCATTGAAATAGCCGTGCATCCATGGCCCTACCACAGCGACCAAGCTACCGCCCGTAATCCAACTGCAAAGCTTCCCTGTCGCCGTCTGAGTGATGGGGTCTTCCTGCTCTCTCATGGCTTTCCTCTAGCCCTTCCTGTTTGTAGGCATTTAGCTTCAGTTTTATAGAGTTGCATAGAAGCCTCCTTCAAGCAGACATGACTGTGCCAAGGTTCTTCCATGTTGCTCATGTGTTCAGAAGCTCTCGCTGCATGCTCTTTCTGGGCGAATATTCATGGAGTTTCTGGGTGAATATTCTACCATTCATTCATGTAGTCCACCTGTTGATGGGCACAGGATGTGTTTCTAGCTTGGAGTATTCCGTGTAAATCCTGAACAATTCTGCTCCAGTGAAAACACAGGCTCTTTCTCTTTCTGTGTGTGGAATATCAGGCAGTGGCATTTCTGGTGGATGCTGCATATATTTTTGTTTTTTATGAGAAACGCCAGAATATCTTCTGAAATGATAGAGTTTTACATCCCCATGAGAGGTACCTGAGAGTGCAGAATGTCTGGCATGGCTAATCATTTTTAGTTGGGGTATTCTGTTTGCTGCATGTTGGGAGTCCTATGGTTTTTAATTTGCATTTTCCTAATGATTGATGGGGTTAAACATCTTTTTGTACACTCATTTGGTGATTTATCTATTCTAATCTTTTGCCCTGTTTTCCTTTAAATTTTATTGCTTATTAGTTGTTATGTTTTAAAAAGCTTTTAAATAGAGTAGCTGCACACATCATTATTATTAGATATGTGATTTTTAATTGTTTTTTTTCCTGGTTGGTGGTTCTTCATTATATTCCCTGGGGGGCGGGGAACTTTTTTTTTTTTTAAGAAGTTTTGTGTGAATATGCACTTGCTGCGGAGTGTATGCTCTTGTTGTGGAGTGTGTGCAGAGGTCAGAGGGCACCTCCACGCTGGTTCTCATCTGCTGCTTGCTGGAGAGCAAGGGCTTTTGTTCTCTAGCGTGGCATGCCAGGTGAGTGAGCCGGGGAGCTTTCAGAGATCGCCCTGTCTCTGCTCTCATCTCCCTGGAGGAAGACTTGGGTTTCAGACTTCACAGGAAGTACTCCCGGAAATCCAAGCTTCCGTCCTCACATCTGCACAAGCTCCTTTACCCTCTAGCTAGCTTCCCAGCCCACGAGTTTTTCCGCTTAGCCAGTCCTCTAGCTTCTGTTACTATAGCAGGTGCTTGAGATCATCAGCTTGTGAAAAGAAAGCAGTTACTTCAGCCCGCCGTTTCAGGGGGCTTCCATCCTTGACTTGTTGCACCGGGGCCAGCAGCATGGCAGCGTATCATGACAGGGGGTGTGATCAGAGAAAACCGCTCAATTTTGGGGTAGCAAGGGAACAAAGAGAGAAAGGTACATGCACGCCTCCAGGGAGCTAAAGACTTTCCACTACTCTCTGCATGTCTCGCCAGCACAGAGAGCCTGCCACATGTACACCGGCAGGTGACATTTCCCGAAGAGGAGTTCGGGGATTATTGCTGACTTTACCAGTCACATTTTCAGTGCTGTGTCAGAAAGTCCTCTGGTTAGCTAAGGCCACAGGCCTTCCTCCTCTTTCTTCCACAGCCCTATCCTTCCCTGTGCCTGCTGTCACAGAAACCACTCTTCCATGTTTTGTTTTGGGTTTTCTTGAGTATTTCTGGTTCCTGCAAACAGAATGGTGAATTAAAATCACCTTTCTCTACCTTGATGGAAGGGAAACGTATTTCTTGGAATTATTTTTATCCAGTAAACCTTTATTTTATGATACCAAAAATGTTTTCTCTTAATGGTGGTCTGAAAGAACTGTCCCGAGTACTCTCTTTATATTCTAGTTCAGGACAGAACACTGGGCAGTGGGTGGTAATTCTAGAGGGGCCTTTCTAACATTCATGCTTACTAGGCCTAGAGAATGCCCACAGTGCTTTCGTTTGAGTAAATCCTTGAATCAACATTGCGGTGTTTTCCTCAAAGGAACAACTTGCTACACAGAATACGAGCTCTGTCCTTCCAGCCTAGTTCTGGTTGCTTAATGGAAAAGAGAGCATTTGTTCTTGATCCTCAGACAAGTAAGATCCATTTAAATATACATGGCAACTGTGCTTCCAAAGCTCAGATTCTGTGCTGGCTCCCAAGGCATAAATCCAGAGCCCCTGGGACATATGTCCACAGATCTCCAGACACACACATGTCAACAGGTCCTGGGACACATGTCCACAGCTCCCAGAACACGTGGATTTCTTCCACATGGTGCGCATATGTGTGGCACAGAACTGTGCCAAGGTAGGTGAAAGAAACATTCTCCCAAAACACGCAGTGACAGCTGAATGTTTAGTCCACAGCTTTTATGAATCAAAACCCCTCTGAGCATCAATCTTTTCCCCAAAACAATGTTTCAAGGAGCAGAGCTGTGCAAAGACTGCAGGAAGTAGGGGTGTGTTCTGCATTGCTGATGTTTCGGTGTTTGCATGTAAAAACTAGATAGATCCTTCCTTCTAGCAGAGAGAATTGAGAATCATTTTTAAGCTATTACTAAGAGGTATAAGACATTTCCCATGATATAAGAAGCACATGTCTAGTAAATTTATTGCTCACTTCTATGCTTTCTCGGAAGTTATAGTATAGTTATGGTATAGTCTGTGCTATTTAGTAAATCAAAAAGATTAAGAGTAACATCCCTTGAGGCGAAAATGCCCTTTTCTATTACATATTTTCAGAGTTACAGTTTTCTTTTTTGTGCACACACTTCACAAGAAGGTACCCACACCTGGTAATAGAAACAGTGCCAGGAAAGCACAGGAGAGGATGAGACCGTCGCTGACCTAATCAGCTTAGAGTCTGTAGGGGCAGAGATGCTAAGAAACACCAAACACTTTGGGGGCCCGGAGGCCACGTGCACGCTCCTATGGTCATTCCCTGGTGAGGAGCCTCTGCTGCTGTGCACCAGGATGGAGGAGGCAAGAGTGCGCCCCGCCTACCCTCGGGAGTTCACACTTCTGCTAGAGGGAAGTTTTCTGTGTGAAAGTACATGTGCACTAGGAGAACCAGGTGGCACCTGGAGGTCCAGGTGGGCACACCACGAGCGGTGGGCTCGTTAGCCACCGTTCTAAATTGACGCTAGTCCCGGAGAAGATGTTGGAGCCAGCTGTGCTTAGCAGGAAGGTGGAAAACTTGAAGGGGTTTCGGAGAACTCTTGTGGAAGTCCCAGAGGCCCAGCTCGTGATTTCTGAGTCTTGTGAGCAGCAGGTGGCAGCTGAAACCTCCCACCTGACACCACCCTCCTGAAGAGGAGTTCGGGCCACAGCAGCTGCCCGGTGAAGGCCAGGCTGCACTGGGGAAGCCCGGACACCCACACCTCAAAGCACTGAGAGCAGCTGTGCTGCTCCGTCGCCCCAGGCTCATTTGGACCTTTTCCAGCAACCTCTGGAACCCATCAGCTTTGTGAGGTGCAGTGAAACACCGTGAAGGCTGTCTGCCTACCTGGTTCTTCATTAAAGCGTCCTGCGGTGAGGAGAGCTACGTCTAAACTTTTGAGCTATTGCTGTTTCCTAGGCAAATGCTTGTGCATATGACCATCACAAGAACTTGCTTCTTAGCAGGCAGACATCAGCCTGTCACTCAGACCTGTCCCCATGACTCAAGGGAAGGCACCAAGTGTGCCATTGCTGTGTGATTGGTGTCTGTGGTGCTGTGGGGAATGTCTAGCTGAATTGGGAGCCTGGATTCCTTCCCCAGGGCTGGCTGTGAGGGTGTAAACCCAGAACTCACTGAGAAGCACCAACACGAGGCCACTAACACATCCTTCAGGATTCTTGCTGCTTGTGTCTTTAATAAATGACTCTGCATGAAGAACTGTTCCATCCATATGTGGCTGAGACAGATTAAACGCCACCTGAAGCATTTTTACCACATGCCAAAAGTATGCACTCCAGGAGCGTAGCTCTGCCCACGACGGCTGCCATGCTCACCCGCACTTTGTCATAACCTTCCTGGTCAGTTTCCCCTCAGAAAAAGACCTGAGGCCAAAATGGGAGCCTTCCACAGAAACCAAGGCTAAACAAGCACGGCCTGTGGCCCATCAGCACCCCTGTCAGGGGCACGTGTACACTTCTCTGCTGTGCTTTGGTCATCAGTTTCTTCTTCCCTAAAATGTACAGAATACCATATTGTAAAACGGTGCTGAGGAATAAATAGCATATGAGGCAACTGAAAACATTTATTCTCTCTGTTCCTGTCGCCCCACTGACAAAGACTCCATGATTAAAGCACCCAGGTTGCCAGTAGCACAGGCAGTTGTGAGGGAGCAAGATCCAAAGCCGTGCAAGTGTTCCGTGTAATTGTTAGCAGCACCATCCTGCCGCCTTCTCTGGGGAAACTATGACTAAGAAAGCTGCTAAATAAAGTTGTTTATTGCAGTCAGCCGAGCAAGCAAGGCCTTATCCTCAGGAATTGGGGAGCGAGCAGGACAGAGATTGCACTCAGAACCACTCTCACAGTGAAGATCCCCAACTCAGGGGAGAAATACTGCTGCTGTCTGGCCCGACGGTGAGCCCAATAAATACTGCCCAGTGCTTTACGCTGGCCCCTCTTGCATTTCCCTGCCAGGTGGGGGCCAGCATTTACACTCACAAGTTTCTGATTTGAGTGTTCAGTGTGGTCCCATACTTCCCTGGGTGAGTTTTACCCATGGATGATTGTTGCCTTTTGAAACACGTGGCTATGACTGAAAAAATAAGCATCAATATATTTAGTACCAGGTATGGCGGCACAAGCCTATAGCCCTGACACTAGCAGTTTGAGGCATGAAGATCACAAGTTCCGGACTAGCCTGAGCTATGTGGCCAGCTGAGGCCAGCCAGCATGGGCCACATAGTGACCTGCCTCAAGATGTTTTCCAAAGAAAGAAAGAAATAGGGGCTGGAGAGATGGCTCAGGGGTTACAAGCTTGCTGTTTTTAGAAGACCTGTGTTCAGTTCCCAGCACCCACATGAGGCAGCTCACAGTGACTGCCTTCTTCTGGCCTCTGAGACTCTCTCGGTCTCTCTCTGTCTCTGTCTCTCTCTCCCTCCTTATTTGGTCCTAATGAGTCAGAAGGCATGATGGATAAATCTGGAGGAAATGACTTGAGTGTGTGGACATTAAGTGTTGGTAGCTGAAAGAACAAATCTTGAAGAGTTTTGTAGGGTGCCCTAACAGGGTATTCCAAAGGTAAGATAACTGGTGGCTTTGACTGTGTCCCCCTTCTAAGAAGAACTGGAAGGAGGGAGGAAAAAAAAGAGGGAAGTGATGACCCAGTGGAACAGCAGGTCCCTGTCCTGAGGGATTTGAATCAGACTAGACAGCTGTTCTGTCAACATAGTCACCCCTGCCGTGTGTGGCAGTTGACATGTAAGTTCATTAAAACTAAGTTTCAAATCAAATCATTCATGTCCTATTAGCCACATCTTTAAATGCACAGTGGTGCATGTGGCTACTTGCTACCGACTTAGATGGGAAAGAACTGTTCTACAGATACCTCAGGGGGCAAGATGGCGACAAGGTCTGTTTGGAAGCTGGGCCTGAGGTACAGGGGAGGGAGTGTGGTCTAGGAGCAGGGGTTGAGGACCATGAGATGTCCAGGTGGTCATGTGGACGGCAGCAAAGATGTGAGGCTAAGGGAGTCACAGGGTCAGGAAAGGAAGGCCTAGTAGGAAAAGAAGCAGGTGCTTGGCTCGAACAGGCCTGTGCAGAAGGGGCAATGGAGGGAATTCTCAAGGAGAGGTAGCCAGCTTGTTTTAGATTTGAGCTGTTAGAAACTTCCAGAAGAAATATCCCGCGAGTGGATGGAGACAAGCTGTTGATGCAGACCCAAGAGTACCACAAAGTACCTGAAGCCAGTACGTAGGCAGCAGGAAGACAGCGTGGAGCTGAACCTGCTACACAGATAGGGGCCAAAAGACTAAAATGGAGCTAGCTGGAAAGGCACTGAGGACTACTGAAGAAGTAATACAGAAAGCGTGAGATGAGCCGGTGTGTGCACTGTGCAGGTGATGGCCCCAGGAGCAAAGGCTGAAGGACAGCCGGCAGCACAGCTTTATAGTACATAATGCCTAGTAGCTATGGTAACCACGGGGGGTTGTGGAGAGCAGTTTGAGTTGACTTACTTTTCTCTCCTGAGACTTCCAGCGACTGCACCGAGAGCCACAGAGCAAACAGGGACAGGAGTTAACACTAAAACAAGTCGAAAGTGTTGTTGAGAAAAGCGAGACAGTTGCCGTAACTAAACACAAACAGAATGTGTCTTTCTGGCGTCTGATGGGCTGTGTATAATTGGGCATTTTGAATGTGTTCTAGAACACACATAAATTATGTTGGTGTGGCTAAGAAGTCACAGGAGCTTAGCAAACAACTGCCTTGCAAACCACTCCCAAACAAACCTCAGTTCATGCCTTGACTGCCCTGTGAGTGTGGACTGATAAGAGCTTCCTGTTGTGTTGTTTGCATACGTGTCTGTGTGTGTGTGTCTATGTTCCTGTGTGAATGACACCATTTTACAGAGGCAACAGTGGCAACCAGAGCTGATCTTGCGTCATGTGTGTGAAATCCAGACCTGAGCCCTCCCTCTCCTGTCCCTTTCACGGACAATTTAATAGCAAGCACCTCTGACCCCGGCTTGTATCTCCGTCTCCATTGCAAACCTGGTCTTGGGTTGCAGAAGCCCCTCTTTCACTGGTTTTTGGTGCACTTTGTTTAGGATATTATTGGCTTGTAGAAAATCCATATATTCCCTTATCAGGCATATGATGAACAAATATTTTTCTCACATTCTGTATTTTGTGGTGTTCGCAAATCAAAGTCTTCCTTCTCGCCCGAACTTGTGGCATAGCTGTATTTTGCTACGTTTAATCCTTAGCTGGAAAAAGTTCGAGTTGCGTCTGAATTCAGTTTATTAAAGCAAGGTGGTTCTTAAGTTGGCCCTCCCTGCCTCACTCACTCTCGGGTGACGCTGGGACAGTCTTCCCTCTCCTAGGTGAACCTTGAACTCCTGAGTCTCCTGCCTCCACCTCCCCCGGTTCTGAGAGCTTCCTGTAGTGACTGGGAAACATTAGGTCATATGTAGGGCCGAAGCAGATGTCCTGTTCCCACCTGACTGTAACACTTGGTACCAGACGGTCAACTTTTTGGACAAAACCTAAACCTTGGTGGCTGGACCCAAAGGGGGCCCTGACTCTAGAATTACCATCATTCGTCCCTCTCCCTAAACTGAAATCTGTCTCATTAACAGCGGTGTCAATGAGTCCCTCTCGTTGTGCAGCCCAAGTCCCTCCGTCACAGTCCAGTGACTACACAACACTCAGGTGGTCTGCAGCGTCTTCAGACCTGTCTCGTCATTAAATCTATCCCAAATCGATTGACGTGAGGAAGAATACTCACTATTTAATCGCCACCTGTCTTAATGCTGCTCTCTATAAAGAGAGAATAATAGTAATAGTACCCAGAATATTTCCTTAAATCCTTTTTTAAAGAGAAAGAAATCGCGATGGGGTGATCAGGCACATTTTCATAGGTTTGTGAACGAGGCAGGAATATAGAAGGATTGTGCCTGAGAAAGATGTCTCCTGCTGTAGCAAGCCCAGCCCCCCACCTCATGTGTGCCATTGTTCCTGGTAGGTCAGGTCTCAGTCTGGACCCCTGTAGAGCAGGCCTCATCAAGCCAGTGCACACACACCATCTGTGGAATGCCTGGCAGCTGCCACCCTGGAATCCTTACACACCTGGAGCGAGAGGCCCCATAGTCTCATGATGTGCTGGACCCCGTGAGGCTTGCCACCTGTGCAGGTCTTGGCGGTCAGAGGAGAGGAGTGTGGAGAATAGTTTGTACCATGAGGAAAGTTCTTAGAGAGAAGAATAGGTGGAAAGGGTCAGGAATGTCATTACCAGAGCCGTGTGTGTGTGTGTGTGTGTGTGTGTGTGTGTGTGTGTGTGTGTGTG
>NW_026590809.1:5019483-5178327 GCF_907164565.1 Psammomys obesus | reverse complement strand
TGTGTGTGTGTGTGTGTGTGTGTGTGTGTGTGTGTGTGTGTGTGTGTTTGGATGTGTATGTGTATGGACATGTTTGTGTGGATATATGTATGGGTGTGCCTATGTAAGTGAGCACACAGAGGTCAGAAGGTGACGTTGGGTGTTGTCAGTTTTCACCACCGTGGTTTTTGAGACTTGCCATTTTCCTGACCCTGGGACTGGTTAGCCTCCCTTGCCAATGAGTTCCAGGGCTCTGATTCCTCTGCCTCCTCTGACCTGGGATTACAGACAAATATAGCCATAACGGAGCCTTCGACCTGCCTACAGGTCCTGGGTCCCCATCCTCTCTGAAGGGAATGGAACAAGCCACCATGCTCTCCAGTGTTCTGATGACAGCTGTCCCTGGCCAATGGGTCTGTACCTTATGCTTTAGATTCTCTTTTAATCAGAGGCTGAAGTAAGGATCCAATCGCATAATATAAATTCAACCAAAGTTAAAGCTGTAACATGCAAGTGTGAGTTGGTTTGGATTTTTTATCTGCTCTGTAGTATACATCTGCAGGAGAGATCTAGGAAATATTGAAAACAAGATTAGGGAAAGTTCATACTTCTATATACAGTAACCTACCAATGTGTCGCAAGCACAACCCTCTCATTAGCCCCCTTTGTTCAGCAATGTTCTAATTAGCCCTTTATCTTTAAGCTCCACTCTCTTTTTTTTCCCCATTGTGTCATTTTTCTTTGTGTTTTTCACGTGTACAATAGACCTTATTCACAAGAAGGCGGAGCTATGAGCTAGAACAAGGCTTGAAACACAAGGAAACTTAAACAGGATGAAAATTAAATAAATTTAAGTACGGAAAGCTGATGGGAAAATGACTCCCTCTTGCTTATCACAGCATCCAAACGACAGATTTGGGTTCATTCGTATTCAGCACTGTCCAGAGATAGATGATCTCTTATAAACTTGGTAATGAAGAACTAATTAAAATATAAGTGCTAATAGATGGACCCCAATGCAGAGAGCTTGCAGAAATGCCCTTGGTTTTGGAGAGGTACGGGGAGGCACCTGCTTCTCACCCCAGTGTTCAATCTGTTTCTGGGCAGGGAACAGGAACGCCCAGGGTCTGGGCAGAGAAGACCTGCCCTGGCACCAGGCAGTGGGCCTCCCTAGTCTCAGTGACACAGGGGCCTCTTCCTGCTCTAGAGCATAGGCTTTGGCCTACTGCACAGGGCCTCCCTGGCCTGGAATTGTGGGCAGAGCTCACATAGATGAGGAGCAAACATGTGCATGTCCCTAAATGCCTCTTTCTCCCTGTCTGATACGCCAAATAAGCAAACTTTCACCCCAGAATACCTCTGGGCTCTTGGTCAGACCTAGGAACCTTCAAGACCCTCAAGAATTCAGCCAGGAAGAGAGCCTGTCCAGAGTGCCCAGGGCAGTGTCTCTCTGGAGCCTGGGTTGTTCCAGACAGGAAGTCTATGCTAGAGTGGTGGCACAACCTTGTTTAAGGTTGGATTTGCTTTGGGAATAGAAACAAATCAAATGTCATCGAGTTGTCATGGGAAACATTTCTTTTAGCCTTGTCACATTTCTCCGAGGCAGAACCAACCGCAAAGAGCAGAGCCCTAGGCCCTATCATGCCACCTGTGCATAGGCCACACCCTTCCGTTCCTCCACACTGTGGGGAGGGGGAGGTGGCTGTGGAATTAGGTTCTTGGTTTGAAAGGGGTTTTGGTTTATTTGGTTTGGTTTGGTTTGGTTTTTTTTCTCATACTTTTGATTGTATATTTTCTAACTCCTCCCATATCTTCCCTACCTCCCTACCCTCACAACTTCATATTCTTTCTTAGAAACCCCTTCCAAAAAAAAGACCAAAATTAAGAAAACAAAACAAAGGACACACAAATATGGCGTCCATTTTGAGTTGAACAACTGCTCCTAAGCATGGGGCCTACCCCAGGCTGTGGCTGATATGCCTGGAGTCACTCCTTTGGAGAAAACTCATTTCCCCTTTCTCTGTGGGCATCAGTTATAAACAGCTTCTCGTTTAGGGCTGGGACACTGCGCCCTCTTCTTCTTCTCCATTCTGGGTTTTGGCTGGCTTGAACTGGGATGGATCTTGTGTGTGCAGTCACAGTCTCTGAGTTCCTACGGGCATTAGCCCTCTGGCATCTAGAACACACTGCCACCTTGGAGTCATCCATCCCTTCTGGCTCTGAAGATCTTTCTGATTCCGCTTCCACATAGATCCATGAGCCTTAAGAGGAGGGGTTTGAGGAAGACATCCCATTTAGGGCTGAGTGCCCACCTATGGGTCTCTGTGTTAATGGCTATCTACTCTAAGAGGAATCTTCTCTGATGAGGGGTGAGCAAGGCACTGCTCTGTGAGTCTAGCAATATGTCATTAGGAGACATCTTACTGCTAGGTTCCCTTAGCAGAGTAATAGCAGGCTTTCCTCTAGGGCCCATGACCAGTCTAGTCTTCAGCTCTTGGCTACTTTGTCAAATATGGGTTCCATCTCTGAATCTAAATTTCATCTCCCATTTGAGTAGAGGCTGGTACTCCTATATTTGCGCAATTACTGCAGTGGTCTACCTCACAAGCATGTCTCTGCTGTAAGTCTCGGGGTTCTCAGTGAGGTAATGCCGATGATAACTTCTCTCCCCTAGGAATGTGCACAGTGCCTTTCAGCACCAGGAATACTAGTCAGGAAGGGTAGCTTTTAGTTGGGGACCAGCTCGGTGTCTCCATGCTTGATGACATAAATAGTGTTGTCAGCAGTGGGGCCTTAGCATCAGGTTGTGAAGGGCAGCCAGTAGCCTTGGCCGTAGCCTGTGATGTTTGGCCAATCACTCAACAAGATGTAACCTGTCCCTGGTAGTGGGGGTTTGACTGGGTGGCCTAAGTTGGCTAGTTGGAGCATTGTCCTTCTATGGCAATTCCATTTACTTTTCTTTCATATATGTATATATTTTAGGAAGTCTCTGTAGTAGTAGTTTTCCATATGACTTTTCTAACAGTCTTTAGTGTTCGCTGTCCTGCTCCATATCTCCCCTTTACCCATTTAATCCTAGTTTAATCCTTCTCTTCTAGTTTCCCTCTTTCCCCTTATAACATCACATTCTATTTCTCTGACCTTGGAAGAACAGCCCTCCCCTTGTCCCCTACTACTTATCAAACCTCTGTGGTTGCTCTAAATAAAACACACCAATTTAAAACTTAAGAAGCTTACATCCACATGAAAAAGAACTGGTCAGTAAGGGTGACATGTTTGCATTCCTGTGTCCAGTTACCTCACTAAGGGCGATTATATCTACCTCCATCCATCCATTTACCTTCAAGTTTCATCATTTTGTTTTTCTTAATAGATGAACATATTTTTGTTATTCACTTATTAGTTGTTTTGTTTATTCAAATGTTTTTTTTGTTGTGACAAAAAGTATATGTTACTACATATCATTTTAAATGTTATTAATTCAGCGCCAGTAAGTTCCTTCACACCGCTGTGCAGCTGGCCCCACTGTCCACACCCCCAGACAGAAACACCCATTCTCCCCCACCCAGGAAAACACAGTTGTGCTTCTGTCTTACAAATTTCACTAATCTTTGTTTGTTGTATAAGTGAAATTATACAGTATCTTCACTAGCATGTTTTGAGGCTCACATGTACCAGAATCTCATTCTTCTTTAAAGCTGAATGGTTGTGTGTGTGTGTGTGTGTGTGTGTGTGTTGCACATACACACATATACACATCATTTTCTTATCTGTTTCCTGTGGGCTTTTGGACTGTCTCCAGCTAACATGAGCAACACGTAGGCATGCATACCCTCATGCCTCTTTATCATTTTTGTGGAGCCCCGCATGGATGCTGGATCTTGTGGGCGCTCCTTTAACTCTTTGAGACGTTTTCACACTGTCTTCCTTCTGTGCAGAGCTCTGGTTTCTCCATCATTATCAAAAGTCATTACTCCTCCCAGTCTGGGACAGCAGACATCCTACACAGTGTGAACCTAAGCGTGCGGCAGCTTTAACCTCTACACCGCCAGCCGTGTTGAGCAGCTCTTCCTGTACAAAGACCACTCTGGCTTCAGAGAAAGACTCTTTGGTTTTGGGCTCATTTTTAAAATCACGCTCAGCTTTGGGAGTTCTGTTTATGTAGTGTAGGTATTAGCCACTTATCAGATACGCAATTTTAAAATATTTTGTCCCATTCTGTGGGGTGCCTTGTGACTTTCTTGGTAGTGTCTTTGATGTCTGGTTTTTAGTTTTGATGTAGTGCAGTTTGTTTTTCATAGTTGTTGCCTGCATTTTTGGTGTCAGATCCAAGACTAAACCTGTTTGATTTTGAATGAAGGCCAAGTACCTTACATAATCTCAGAGGAGTGCTTTCCAGTGTTCAAGTCTATTTCTGGAACACTTAAACTAAATAGTAACTAGTCATTTGTGGTCAGTAAACCTGTTGGTATTTTAAAAGTTGATTCTTTTGTCCCAACTCTCATTATTAAAGCTGGATGAGTCTGGCTTTGGTGCTGGGAATGGAACCCAGGGCTCTGCCTATTTGAGACCGTGCCCCCGCTTCCCTGTCACTAAGCTACACCCCTAGACCCACACAGCTAAACTTTGCTCTTTGAAAACACTTCCAGCCTTCCCCCGAGTGCTCAGGTAAAGACTGAGTCCTAATCAGCTACGCTTCCTGTCAGCCCATAATGTTTGAGAAATGGGAGAGATGATGACAGTGATCCTGAAAGCACGTAGGGCACCGTCAGCCAGGCGGTCTCTCTCTAGCTCCTTCACCACTGGGGCAGCTGTGCACCCCCCATGGGCTTCTGAGAAGCTGTTGCTTATGGAAGAGCAGGGTATGGTGAATGCCCCCAGCCTCCCATGGATCCACAAGGGAGTCTGAGACCCCTGACTCCTTGGTGTGACCAGAGGCGGGCACAACAGCACTCTGTCTGCCATCAGCAACAAAGCAGTGTTCCCTGAAAGCAAATGGCCCAGCCCTTCCATCTGCTGCCTTTCAGTGCTGACCCCAGCCATCTTCTCCAGGGGAGACAGTGACGTGAGGACCACGGTTAGCAGCAGCAGCAGCAAGAGCCCTGCACTCTCAGGAGTCAAAGACTTGTCTACCAACTCCTCGGTCTACACAAACATCTTCTGAGACCTCAAGCCCCACAGAGACCCAGCATGCTTCTAGAGGGCTGTAAGGATGGCTCTGAAGCTTGGCAAGGTCACAGTGTGTCTTGTGGCTCATGGGCCGCTCTGATGTTGTGGCTGCTGGTCTTTGTGCCTTTTTTTCTACTCTCAACTGAGTCTCTGTGGCTCCTGCACCAGCCCCAGCCACACTGAGGAGCCTCAGACATCCTTCTCAGACATGTGTGAGGTACCATGTAATGTCCAGGATACACACATTGGATAGGAATCCCAGGGAAGGAAGGAAGGAAGAGGCTAGTATCAGGTACTGTGCTTGGATTGTATAAACCAGAGCTACTAAATGAGGATGAGCATTTGAGTTACTAAGATATGGGGAGTCTGGTGCCTGCTGGCTGGGAAGCATTTGTTACGGCCTGCCGGTTCAACATGGGAATCTCCTATGGCCTTGACCCCATCTGTGAGGGGCATGGCTTCCTCAGCCCCTCACTTTGGTAACTGTTTTTCCCAGTAGGGACAGCACCCGGTATTGCAGCTCCACTCACCCTGACCGCCTGCTAAGGACTAACATCCATGGGTCCCACCCTCAAGGCCCCTGGACCACTAGCTGTGGTAGGCCAGGGCTGGAGAGGGCCGGGGAGAAGCTGAAGCCAGAGTCAAATGGCTCAAGTCCTCTGAGCCCCAGAGTGGGGCAGCTGCTTCCATTCCATTCCAGTCTTGCCCCAGTGCAGCATGCGCCATGCAGGTGTCTGTGTGGGCCAGCACCTTCAGGCTGCTGCCGAGCCTCAAAGAAAACCCACGTCTGGGCCAGTCGGCACCACCACAGGGCAACCGCGAATGTTGAGAGTGGCTGATGCCAACAGCTCCCCTCTCCAGACTACAAAATCCCTTGCTCAGCCTGTGACAGCCCAGCCTGACCCACAGTCCTCACAAAGCCCCTGTCTCTCTCCGCAGATAAGGTATAAACAGAGGCCCCAGGCTCCACTCTGTGGAACCAAAACAGAGATGAGTGGAAAGGCCACCTGGATTGGCATGTCTGGTTAAGGAACAATTTCTGAGACAGCTGTCCTCAGGGTGCCTGTGAGGCAAATAGGCAAACCTGTAGCATCTCCACGCTCCCACAGCACCCCAGGCCATGCTCAGTGCTTCCAGATGTGTTTGTGTAGGTGGTATGGTAGGGACAGAGGCAGCAGGAAGGTGCAGGGCCCATTGTCTTCAGCAGGCTCACAGACATGTCACCGCTGCCTGCAGCCTCATGCTCAGGAACTGGCAGACCTGGCTTCAGATCTCTCCCCACACTCATGCAGCAGCACTGACGCAGCTGTCTGCAAACGTGGACCTTTGCTCTGTGCTGGCCCCCAGGCAGCCTGTTTCTGAGGTCGGCGGTCAGCTAAACTTTCCTGCCAGTACTGAACTCCCATTTCCCCCTGATGGCCACACACGTCAGCTCTCCTGCCTCCACATCCGAGGCCATGGCCAGCGCTGAGAGGGTTTTCTGCTCAGCCTTTCTAAAGCAGCACAGCCTCACAGTGGGCACAATCCTCTCAGCGGGCACGGCACCCAACCTCATGTGAAAGAGTTTCCTCCCTGGAGAGCAGACCCAGAAACCATGGGGAGAGGCAGTGTGTGTGTGGAGTCTGGGTCTCCAGCACTGGGCAGAGCAGATAGCCCTACTTAAGAAATGGGGAAGGCACAGCCACAGGCATAATCGTTCTAGTGGCTTGTGTTGTCTAGAACTTGTGTGTCTAGACTAAGTTTTAAATGCACTTTTATCTTTATTTGACACACTGTCGTTGTTCCTGCGCTAATGTTTCAGTGCATGCACACGGCCAGTAATGTGGAGAGCAGGGTGGCTAGCATGTTGTCTTCTCAGACACACACCATCTCATTGTGTTGGGCACATTCAGAATCCTTTCACTAGCTGCTTGGTGAATGTTCGCCATTGTCCACCGGTTTCCTATCCTGTGCTGTAGAAAAACAGCTATTCCTTCTATCTAGCGTCTCCCTATACCCTTTCACTGTCCTCCCAGCTGCTCCCATCACCTCCATCTTCCCTCTCACACCTTCCCTGGGTTCAGATAACATTACCCTATTCTGTTTCTTGAAATCAACTTTAGCTTCTTCATATGAGTCAGAGCATACATACATGTCTATGGTGCCTTAATGCTTTTTCTCATGCCATCCAGATTTCAGCAAACAAGTTCATGTTTAACAGCTAACTATTATTTCACTGTGGATGTGTTCTACATTTATTATTCTACATTTATCTTTGTGTATCTCGTGTGTGTGTGTGTGTGTGTGTGTGTGTGTGTGTGTGTGTTGCTGCGAACACAGTGTGTGCCCTGCTCGCCAGGTTGTTTTCCTCTGAGGCAGGATTTCTCCCTGGTCTGGCGCTTACCACACAGCCTAGCTGGTCAGTGAGCTAAGGACCCATGTGTGGGGTTACAGGCATGCATGCCATGCCATGCTCTGCTTTCACATGGGTTCTAGGGATGAAGCCTGGTCCTCACACTTGCAGAGCAGCAGTCTGTCTACTGTGCTGTCTTTCCATCCCCTGTGCTTCGTTTTCTTTCTCTCAGTGGTCACCTAGGCTGATTCCAAATCTTGCCTACAGCGAACATGTGACAGTAAAAGTTGCTTTGATATGTTCTTTAATTCATCTACATATATGTTCCTACTGGATGCTGGATCAGTGATAGTTCTATTTCCAATTCTTGAGGAATGCCCATCATGAATCACCTGGGTGTACATATATAGACATAGTTTTTGTTCAGCATTTTGTTCAACTGGTCTGTGTGATTGTTTTAAAGCCAGGATGGTATTTGGATACTGTCTCTTTACACTGTGTTCTGAGTTAGAGGCAAGCTCTCTAACTTTGATCTTTTTAATCAGGGATGCTAGGCAGGCTCTTTTGTATTTCCATACATATTTCTGGACTGCCATTGATACTTGAGTAATAGTAGCACTGACTGTGTAGAATGCTTTGGGGGATATGGGTATTTTAGTGATATTTTTTCCAATCTGAGAACATAGGATATATTTTCTACATCCACTTCAGTGTCATTTACCAGCATTTAAAATTTTTAATTCTAGACATCATTTGTTACATTTTATTCATCGGTTTGTTTCAGTTACGGGGGTGCGTGTGTCAGGATAAGCCTTTTGGAGCCCATAGGAAATGGCAGCTGAGGCATCAGTGGTTCCTCCAGCTCCTTGAACGATCCTGACCCACGGCACACAGTGCTGATCCACTAGGGACTCCTAGCACACGAGTGAAGCCTCAAAATGGATCTGAGTCTAGGGTGGTGACTGCTTCCCCTTTCTTTATGGACGTCTTCTGAGGCAACCTCTCCCAACCCCTTTTTCTTATAGCTGCACCAACCTGATTGATTGTACTGGTGCTTGAGGCTAGCAGGGTGGCCAGATGTCCAGGCTTGTACGCTGGACAATAGGGTTAGGCCTGCATCTTTGAGTCTGGTCTCTGGAGTCTGGTTCCCCGGATTCTGCGTGGGCTCCACTGCCTTCATCCCCATTCCTTTGGTTGCTGATCCCCACGTTACTGTAAGTGGGATTACACTCTTGATTTCATCTTTGACAATTTCCTTTTCATACACAGAAAAAAAAGAGACAGACTTTTGTGTGTGGAATTGGCATCCTATAGATTTAGTGAAGTTAGAATTGTTAGAGCTGTAGCTCTAACAATTGTGTGGTCTCTAGCTTTATTTATATATTTACAATCAAGTTGTCTCTGAACAGGGACAAGTTTACTCCCTCCTTTCCTACTTGGATGCTCCTAATTCTTCCCATATTGCCCTAATATTGAACTCAATGGGGGTAGGTGTTGACTAGAATATCACTATACTGAATTGGACCACTGAGTCTTGTTCCTGATCTTGAAAGAACAGATTTCAGCTCGATTTCTGTGGTGTGTGTTCTTCTCCACGTCTGCTTTGACTCTTTTTCCTGACACGGCTTGTCTACCGAGCTTGTCCGTTTCTCTCTTTATTTTTAGACAGGGTCTGTTCTGTCATCTTGGCTTTGAATTCACATCAGTGCTCCTACCCTATTCTCACAAGTGCGAGGTTTGCAGCCCTGCACCAGCACAGCGGTTCTTTTGTTTACCAAGGCCCTGTTTTCCTTCTCTTACTCCAATCTGTTATTTTCCTTCTACTCACTTTGATTTTGTTGTTGATTTTTTTTTCTTTCTTGCATTATATCACTAGGTTCTTTAATATGTTTCCCTCTTGGCATTGCTTTTACCAATACCATCATATCAAGAAAATTTAATATCTCCCCTTTGATTGATTATTGGTCATTCAAAATAATGTTTAATGTGCATATACAACTTCTGAAGTTCTGGGCACTACTTTTGATTTTCATAACATTGTGGTACAGGGATGCACGCTATAATGTATTTGTTTTTAACTCAAGAGAGACTTTTGTGGTCTGGAATGGTCTTAGAAAATTTCCTGTGCGCACACTGCTGAGAACATGTCCTCTGCAGCTAGGGTAGGAATGCTCTGGAGATGTCAGAGTTCTGATTGGTCTATAATATAGTCTTAATTGCAGGGGGTTTGATTTTGTTTTCTTTTTGGGTTTTTTGTTGGTTTTTAATCTGGGCCATCTAATGATGTAAGTGGGGTTTAAGGTCCTCCAGATACTACATTACGTTGTATCCCACATTTTTATTGAATGTTAACATTATGTAATTAATTACGCGTTCCATTTTAAGTATGTGTATTTGTATAAGTGTCATCCTCTAATACTGATTCATTCCTTTATCATTATATGGCGAGTTTATTTCTCTTCGGCTGTGTGTATGTGAGTGTGCATATGTATCAATGCAGACGCCGGAGGGGCACTTCAGGTGTCCTGCTCTACCACCTCAGCCTTTCAAACTTCAGGCAGGGTCTCTGACGCAATCTAGAGGGAAGCCAGAAGCCCACAAGCCACAGCAATTCTTCTATCTCCACCCTCACAACTCTGGGATTGCAGGCATGGCTATAGCCACATACAAGCTTTTAGGTTAGGATTTGCACTCACATCTCCATGCTTGCTCCGTAAGTGTTTTCACCCACTGAGCCACCTCAGATTCCCCCTTTAGCATTTTTTACTGTAAAGTCTTCCTACTTGGTTGCATCTATGTGATCTTTGTATTTATCTCTACCGTCTATATCAATATCTGTCATCTATTTGCCTATGATCTACCTAGCTGTCTATCTGGATTCTGTTCTCTCTTAAGTACTCAGACTAGAAGAGATAGGGCATAACTTTCCAATGAAGGAGTTTCCTCTTTGAGTCTGGTACCCTCACAAGCTCATTTAAAGTAGATATTCTAAAATTATTTACACTTAAGATTATCATTGATAGCTGAAGACACACCTGTAATTGTGCTAATTTCTTTCATGTTTTATTGTACCTTTTGTCCTTCACTGCTCATCTTTGAGTTCCAACATCAAAAAAAACCTTACCATTGCCTTGTCTTTCTATGTGTCTGCTGTATGGCATAGTCTTGCATTTTTACATCTGTCCAAGACGGTAGTTATTGATCCTCAGTTCCTGGTATAGGCCCCATCAGCATTCCTGGTAGAGCTACTCTGGAACTCCGATAGGGATGAACTGCTTAGGTTTGTGTATGTGCTGACAAATATTTCTCCCTCATTTTTTAGCAGTTTTGCTCAGTGTAGTATGGAGTTGCCAACTTTTTCTTTTCAGGCTTTAAATGCATCATCCGTGTTTTTCTAATGTGCAAGGTTTCTTTCAGACACTCCATTTCTCAGATTGCCTCACAAGTGCCTTTTTTTCATTCTTTGCCTTAAGCTTTTTGTTATCTCTACTGATCAACCACCCCTTTAACCACTTCCCTTTCCAATATCTAATAATCAAAATTCTATTTTCAGTTCAAGCTTTATTTCATTAATTTTTTATTTTTTATATTAATTACAGTTTATTCACTTTGTATCCCAGCTGTAGCCCCCTCCCTCATCTCCCATTCCCCTCTTCAAGTCCACTGCTAGGGGAGGTCCTCCTCCCCTTCCATCTGACCCTAGCTTATCAGGTCTCATCAGGACTGGCTGCAATGTCCTCCTCTGTGGCCTGCAAGGCTGCTCCAGCTTAACTTTTTAAACCTCCCCACAAAATGTTTGTCCTTTTGTGCCTGGCTTACTTCACTGAACATATCATCCCGTTCCCTTTCTTTTGCTACAAATAGGATTTCGTCGTCCATGGGCTAGCAGCTCTGGCTCCTGTGTGCATGGACCACGGTTTCTTTACCCTTTATCTGGTGGCGGGCATGCAGGCTGACCCCCTACCTTGGCCACTGTGAACAGCATCACAAATCATGGCTTGCTCTAAGATGCTGGTTTCACTCCCATAAGTTAACTGGGTCATATGGCAGGCTTGGTTTTTTGAGCAGCCATGCTCTTCTCCACACTGCGTGTACTAATTTAAACTTCCCTTAGCAGTGCACGAGTCCATTCTCCTTGTCCTTTGTCAGCAACTCTCCACAGCAGCCATGCTAGGCTTGGTGAACGCATTTCTCCGTGTGGGAGGGACTTGTACACTCCTGGTGGCTAATGAGTCTGAGTTGGTTTCTTTGTTTTGATTTTGGCTTATCATCAGTGTTTCCATCTATTTGTTGGCCACTGTTTACTTGGAAGCATCCATACAGACAATACACAGCTTTTAATTGGATCGCTTGTTCAGTGGATCCATCAATTTTTAAAAACATATTCTGCACATTAACCCTCAGGTGAATGTTTTCTCCATTTTGTAGGCTCTCTCTTCACTCTGTTGTTTCTCTGAACAGAATATTTTAGTTTGATATGATCCTTATTCATCAGTGTATTCGCTTGTTTCTCTGTTTGGGTTCCTAATGAGAAACCATTTATGCTCGCTTCGGCAGCACACATACTAAAATTGGAACAATACAGAGAAAACCATTGTTTGTAGTCCATGCCCTGTACTCTCTTCCATGTGTTCTTCAAGTAGCTTAAGGGTTTTAGGTTTTACATTTAGGCTTTTGGTCCATCTTGACTGGACTTTTATACATGGAAGAGATGGGGACCAACCTTCTACCCTCTGCCTGTGGATACTCAGTCTTCCCAGCAACATTTACTGGAGAGGAAGTACTTTTCCCATTGTACTTAAAAAAAAAAAACAAAACAAAACAACTCTTGTGAAACAAATCAGTTATGGATATATTTTAGGATCTTTTCCCCCTTTGGTTTAATTAGACTATTTTATTATAATGTTCTGCTGTTTGGCTGCTCCGGATCATCAGTGTATTTTGAATCTCCTTTTCCACCTTCAGTCTGTGCCTTTACTGGCAGAGTGAGCTTCTGGTAGTCGTCTTCTTGTTCTTAATCCACTCACCCAGCCTGCATCTTTTTGTTAGTCTGTTTTCATTCTAGTTTAGTGGACTGCTGTATTGGTGGTGTTTAATCCTTTCAGTTTGTTTTGTGGATTTGCCATTTTAGCGGGATGTGTACGGAGTCTGCTGGGACACATCCTCATATACACACACTGCGGAAGGGGCTGCCCCTGCTCCGGTTAGGGCCACAGGACAGGAATGTTCTGCTTCTCTTCCGTGGTATCCTCCCAGAGATCATTCTCCTCCCAGTGCAACTGTTACTCTGATTATTTTGTGTGAGAAAGCCAGCTGGTGCTTGGCATCACTGTTGAGCCATTTCAAATGCAGTTCTTCTACCCTAGATATCCCGGACCTTGGATGCTTCCCCCCCGCTTTGTGTTTTCATTTTGACTGTATTTATTGTCCAAAGACACATGGGTTACCCAAGATTTAGGAAGTTTGAGCAGTTGTTTATGTTTTCTCCCATCCGGTGTTGGCTCCAATAATACAAAATTTGCTAAGTTAACAGTCTTTCAGGAGTGGTCACATTCTTCATTTCCTTTTCAAATGAGATGTATAAACCGATCTACCTTTAGGTTGATTTCTCTCGTCTGATCAATTAGGATGTTTACACTCAACACTTTTCACTCTCTTTAAGTTCATTAGCAACATGAATATATTTACAGGTTTTTGCAATTTGTCCCTAGCTTGAAGTGGTTCATGTCCAAAAAGAGTGGAAAAGACTCTTGAACAACACACTTATCAGACAACCCATAACTCAAGGCTTTTATTTTCTCAAAGCCAGCCAGAAGTGCTGCGTAGCTGAGGAGCCCCAGCCTTGCTTCAGCTCAGGGCAGAGAGCCCTGAGACAGTGGTGGCTGCCTCAGATCTGCTGGCCAGCCATGGAGACATCAGACCCCCAGCTAGACCACCTCTTGTTTCTAACCCTCTGGGGTGTCTGCATAGAGATACATGTTCCAGATTTAACCGATTCACAAGCTTGCAAGTGAGAACTCGTTGAGGGGCCTTTCTGTGACCAGGCACTGTTAACTTCATTTCTGTTCCGTGTGTGCTGGATATTCATTTCATGCTACACAGTTGTAGCTCTTGGCTGAATTTGTCTAGCATGAAGATACTGGATGACATGTGACAGGAACATACTTCTTCATCCCCCAGAAAACATGACTATACTATACCAGGGTTTCCTGAGTGTCACTGCCTGTGTTTGCATCCAGGGTTAGGCTGTGGTGGAGCTGGGACCTGGAGGTGAGGCCCTGTGTCATGCTGGCTGTGTTTCTGTATTGCAGCTGGTAAGCGACCTGCTCGAATTCTGCTTCTACACCTTTCGAGAGTCCCAGGCTCTGAAGGTGGAGTTTCCCGCCATGCTGGTGGAGATCATCAGCGACCAGCTGCCAAAGGTGGAGTCCGGGAACGCCAAGCCCCTTTACTTTCACAGGAAGTGATGGAAGATGTCAGTCAGGAAGAACTCTGCCTTAAGTTCTACACCTACGAAGGACCCAAGAAATCACATGTTAAATGTGATTGTTGATTCACACTCGTTCAACGGTTTCTCAAGTTTAAAATCACATCAAGGGTCTGGAGGCCAGAAAGCCATGAGACGTGGATTTGGCAAGGCCTGAGCTGGCTAAAAGACTCTTCCCTCTCTACTCCCAGCGCTTAGAAAAAACGTTCCTGTTTCTCTGGATGAAAAGCCATATCTAGTCAATAACTCTGATTTTGATATTTTAACAGATGGAAGTTTTAACTATGCCATGTAGTTTCTGGTATCTCTTGATTGTTTTCAAAGGGTTCAAGGACTAGAGAACTTTTTAAAGCTTACCCTTGGTTTGCACATAAAATGTCTAGTCAATATGGGGCATTAATATTCTTTTGTTATTTAAAAACACAAAAAACACAAAAATACATACAGATTCCTGATGTATAACATCAGAACACGTGGCGTGGAACTGCGGCCTTCTGGGCACGTTTTTCTGCATCGCTGGCATACACACTCGTTAGCGTCCATTTACTATTTAATTAGAATGGGTAAGATGTTAAATGCCTTGGTTTCGATTTCTAGTATCTATTGTGTTGGCTTTACAAATAATTTTTTGCAGTCTTTTGCTGTGCTGTACATTACTGTATGTATAAATTGTGAAGGGCCTGAAATAAGGTATAAGGAACTTTTGTAAATGAGACACATACAAAAAAAAAATCTTTAATGGTTAATAGGATGAATGGGAAAGTATTTTTGAAAGAATTCTATTTTGCTGGAGACTATTTAAGTACTATCTTTGTCTAAACAAGGTAAAACTTTTTTTTGTAACGTGAGATGCTCTGCATGCGTACTGAACCGTTTACAGTGTATTTAAGAAAGGGAAAGCTGTGCCTTTTTTTAGCTTCATATCTAATTTACCACTTTATAGTCTCTGTTGTAAATAGCCACACTTAAACTTCTTTGGTTGTCTCTAAGCCTTTCTACTTTTTCTGTAACATTTTTTTTCTTGGTCTCCCGAGTGGGGAATTTTCAAGACTCCAGTGAGTGGTTCTGGCTTCTGCTTTTTCCTGCTTCCATCGGGGATAACACAACAGTGTCTGCAGCTCCTGGCAGGTGGCAGTGCCCACTGGACCGAGGTCCTGAGAGTGCTGTCCTTCCCCTTTTCCACAAAAAGCAGAACCTAGAAACTCGGCTCAGAGAGCACAATTCTCCCATTTTAGGAAATCTGATTTTCTTCTCTGGGGGAAAAATTCCATGCACCCTCCACGTCTGTCAAAGATCAGAAAGTGACCTCTGGCTTTGGACAGGGTTCTTCACGCCTGGAGCTGGTCATGGGGCAGCAATCATGGCAGGAGGCACTGGGGCAACCCATCTGGGCAAGAGTCAATCAGGATGGTGTGGAGACCCCCCAGATCACTAGAAGCTTTTTAGATTTTTTTAAAGGTAGGTTTTAAAAATGAAAATTTTATACATAAACAGTTTTGGAGGAAAAAAAACACAAAAACACTACAAATCACATAAGCAAGGCAGTGGCACTAAAATTTTAATTTATTAATCTGTCCAATACTGATGCAATTTATGGCTTTTCTCCTTTCCCGAATCACAAACCTGCATGTCTCTGGGGAAGCACACGATGATTGCACTAAGTAATCTTTGAATAGAGGCCAAGTTAATCTTTCAAACGTGGTGATGACTCTCATTAGTACTCCGCAAAATCACACAAATTCCCAACACCTAAAACGCCCAAGCAGGAGGCTGGGACAAGGCTCCAGTGGGCCTGCGCTCTCCCACAGGGTTCACCGTGCAGGCAACATTACCTTGTCATTCACAATGCCTGCCTTCTGCAAGGGGAAGCCCAGGGCCGCTGAACTCAGAGGGAGGGGCCTTTCTTACATCCGTTGCAATTTCAAGAATTTAATTTATAGGCAGATCTTTAAACGCAGCCAACTTACACGCACAGCAATATGAAAGCCACACTTCAAAGGTGGTGATCCCCGGCATGCAGATGAGGGGTTCTGGGGCAAAGGAGCCGAGTTAACTCTTAATGAAACTGGAATTCCATCTTAGCCGGGCCTGAGGTGGAGGAGGTCTGCATTAGCTTTTTGTATTAATGAAGTTACTGGATCCTGTGTCTCTGGGTAACTCAGCTTAACTAAACAGCAAAGCCATATTCTCTAAATTCACTGTTGAATGCCTGTCCCAGGCCAAACTGTCTGTCTGCTCTTATTTTTGTACCATATTGCTCTTAAAAATCTTGGTTTGGTACAATTCATAATTCACCAAAACTTCATATAATTAAAACACTAAATTAGTTTAAAATGAAGCAATTTATATCTTTATGCAAAAATGTCTGTCTTTGCAAAGGACTGTAAGCAGATTACAATAAATCCTTTACTTTAATCACCTGTGGTTCTGGAACTAGTTCATTCCACTGCCTAGAGGTTCGTCGGGACTTCGAGCCTTTCCATGTTCTGATCCTGTGCGCGTCTGCCTGCAGCCAGCACCGGAGCTGCTGGCATTCTGTCTGGGGCTAGAAATGGCCCTGTTCCATGCCACATAATCAGCCTTCTCTTTGAGTCACCATGAGTCGGTGGCTAATATCTAGCTCCCTAAACTCTTCCATAACACTGTCACACTGCTGGTTGCCACGCAGCCATGTTGACTCTCTTTAGCATGGCCTCAGGCGTCTCACAAGACTTCGAGACTTACTTATGTAGACTGCCACGCCAGCTGAATCCAGAGCTCTTCCTCCGTGTGGTCATGCTTTTTCCCCAAGCCACCTGCAAGCCCTGATGGTTCCCCACTGTCTGTGACCATAAAAAAAAAGGTTCATGTTAAAAGAGAAAACCAGTTCATGTAACAGAGAAAACATTCCCTCCCAGATAAATTCAAGCAACGTGTCATTTAACGGGTGATGATTGATTGGCCTTCAAAAAGAGAAACCTGGGAGATAGACAAGTTCAAACTTGATTAAGCACAACAGATACGTTTCTGGAACACACAGCTGTAGCCACTGCCCACAGCCTAGAAGATGTGCTCTAGGCACTGGTGTGCAAATGGGGGTTGGGAGAAAAAAAACAAACATCTGTAAGTGAAAGCAAATCTATACGTTAAAATTTTAAGAAGTTTGACCTGTTACGGAGCAAAGCTTTTCACAGCTAGCTTTAGATTTGAAACAAAAGCCATCCTGACATGCAAGCCTGCTGAGAGGCCCTAGCCCACGTGTGCCATTGGAAAAGCAGATGGCCTTCAGACGAGGGAGGCTTGATCTTGAGTCAAGTGAGCCTTTATTTTGCTTTTAAGAATTTCACAAAGCAATTTGTGGGCCAGCCAAAAGATGTCAGTTCCCCATTAGGAAGCACTAGCTGACAGCCGGCCGCCAGGACAGCTCTGACGGACCGCCACAGCACTAAAGACAGGGCCATGTGCCACAGAGTAAGGGGCTCACTGCATTGAGGAGACATTTTCTCACGGAAATCGCCAGCCTTTTGATGAGGGATACAGGTGTTTGCAGACTAAGATGATTACAGGTGTAGCAACACTTCCTGCTCAAGCCACCTGGTTCTTAGAGCAGCCGTCTCACTGGAAAAACAACTGCAGTGTCCCAAACAGCATTACAGAGAGGAACATTAGGAGAGGACCTTGACATTGGGGGCAGATCAGTGCTGACCAAAGCCAAGAGAAGCACAGGGCAGAATTACAGCAGACAGATCTGTCCACTAGATTTTAGTCTCTCTCCAGTCGGGGAACCTGCTAGTTAGGACCAAACTGGGCTGGGCTCATCTGTCCACGTGTGCTCAGCCTGCAGCTGTCTATGGTAGCTTTGCTCTGTGTAACCTCTCACTCCTTCAGACTTGCTGTCCCTCTGTCCCCCTGACTAAACTGAGTTCCAGGGTCAAGCCCACATTCACACTGGGGAAGCTCTTGACAGAAGAGCTTGGTTCTAGATCAACAGAAGGCTGGCTTTCAGTTTCTGAGGTCTTGGTTGGCCAACTCTGTGGCCTGTGAAAGGGTGTCCTGCCACAGCAGAAAACATGAAATAAAGGAAAGCGGCTCATCCCGGAACCTCCAGGAAGCAAAGAGAGATGAAGAGCTCTTGTCCTTTAGGCCATGCCCCTGCTGTCTGAGTAAGTGCCACGTGTTAAAGGTCCCCAGTAGAGTCCTAGGCTGGGGTTTCAACACATGGAATTTTGACAGACTCATGAGATCCAAACCATGACAAGAGCCGCAAAGCCACCAGAGCCTGCCTCTCCCTCCCACTCCCAGTCTACTACAGACTTTCCTGCAGCTCACACTCAGACATGGTGTGCAGTCACCAAAAATCCCAACGGCACTTGATTTCTCTATTTCACAGATGGAGACCCATACATGAAGACTTCTGCAGGGCCTCTGTACCAACGAAAGCTGGGGATCTAGTCCTGTAGCTGGGGCAACTGGAGCTACCCCAACAGCTGCTGCTGTTGAAAGCGAGAGACGGAGCTACTGTCAAGCCCTGAGAGAACACTCAGGCTGGGAGCCTCCTGGAGATGGTCCCAGGATTAGCCACTCCCATCTTGCAAAACACAACCTTCTTCTCTGGAGATGAGAAATGATCCCAGGTGTAACCAGACACCCCTGCTCTCATTATTGTGTGGATTTTGGGCCCTGCCCAGGGCTAAGCTCTCTGCCCTGTGGTGATGGCAAGTTGAGCCAAATTGCTCCTGGGCCATATTCTGATAGAAACACCCTTGACTTTTCCTCTGGCACTCCCTGTTTTCCCCTAGATAAACACAGGTCTGCAGCTCTTGGGGGTCACAGGAAACCTACTCAGCCACACCGTTCTGGGGCCTTGCCGTTCCACTGTATGCCATGCCACACAGAAGACACTGACAACAAATGTGAAAGCAACTGTGAGAAAGGGACCGGCAGCCCATCGCTGTCGCCTTGCTTTCACGCATGCATTTCAACTTTATACTTTAGTTTTCCTTTTAGGAAGTAGGACAAAATTGTGGAGACAGGCGGGCTGTGGTGACTTCCACAATCCAATGCGAAGGTCTGAGGAGGGTGTGCCGCACTCTGAGGGAAGAAACTCTTCCTCAAGCCAGCAAACAAATCAAATCTTGCTCCGGTGGGTTGGGTCTAGTGCCCCTTTGGTCGTGCCAGGCCCCCGGAGTCTCTCAGTGCCGAGCCACCACACCTGCACGGATGCGCATCTGTTCCACAAGCGTTTTCATTACAGTCACAGCAGGAAAAGACAGCCCAGAACACAGGGCCCCAAAGGTTCCGACCCTTCATTCAGGGTCAGCGTGGCCACTCAAGCTAAGCCACTGCAATGCAGGCCTGGGTTCCTTGGGTCCCAACTCTTCCCTCAGAGCCTATGGTTTGGCATTTTATACTGTAAAGAAATGGTCTTACTTTCTTTTACAGATTATACACTTCCAAAAAGCACATTCCTCTAGTCCTCGTGAGACTTCTGTCTTCAGCTTTCTGGGACTACAACAAAATACCCAAAGCAATGAACTTTTAAAGGTTATTTTTGCTCTTGAATGTGGCACTTCATGATGGGTGAGCTTTGGAAGTGTGGCAGAATAAGACAAGAAGCCTGTGGTAAGCTGCTCACCAGACAATGAAGACACAAAAGAGAAAGAGAAAGACTTGTGTCCCGTAACTTCCCCCACACAGTGACACAGGCTGGGGACAAGACCTTTTTAACACAAGGGCCTTTGGGGAACATTCTAGATCCAAACTTAGCAACTCCAAATGTGATGCCCTTACTCATGACACCCCCATGGTGTGACTCCACAGCCATTTACCTGTAAAGCAGCAGACTCCAGAGTCAGTCTGGGGAGACAACATCCTGATAGATCCTTAGAAAATCCAGACAGGGTCAGAAACCTAATGGAGGTTATACGTCAGCACCCTCCCCTCTGACAGAGCTCACTTCCCAGTCCCGGCTGCCAACACCGCACTTCCCCAAATGTCCTGGCCACGCCTAGGCCTGCAGTGCGACTTGGGGCTGAGGAGAATGAGGAAGAACAGAGCATTTCCTGCTACAACAGCTCCCAATCCATCCTTCCCAAAGCCTGGCTTCATCAAGCTAAGGAAAGTTCATGCTGAGGCCTGGAAGGCAAGGCCATATTGGGTGGTATGAGAGAGATCTGCCAAGGAAGCCAGTCAGGAAGGCCGGCTGCAGCTCACCCACATACTTACCACAGACCGGTTCCCATCCCACTGTCTCCTGGAAGAAGGGCCCGCACAGGAGACTGGATCTCCCCACGCAGGGATTTCTTCTCTTCTCTGCTGCAAATAACAAGGTTCTAAAGCGCTAACACCATCTACTCACTGTGACACTCAAATCCTGAATCACCACCACCGAGGTGACTTGGGCCAGACACAGCAAATAGTAAATTACATTTTATTTCATTTACAGAGGGGCCTTGTGACAACAAGGTGGCAAGGGACAAACAACACTCAGGTGAGCACCTGGGAAAGACTGTTGTAAGCATGCAGATGAGCTTTTGGTACAGCTGCCCTGGGGGTTGGCAGAGGCAGGCAGGAAGGCACGGGCTTGAAAAAGCTTCTCTCTGCTTCGCTCCAGGCTGGGAACAACTCCCCTGCACCCGCAAAAACCAGAGGTGCTCTGGACACGAAATTCCAGAGAAGCACAGTTCCCCCCGGGAGCCCGAGAGCAGGTGAGTGGAGAGCAGGGTCCTGCCATGCCTGACAGTGTGGTCACCAGTGGTGTCTGCCTCCACAGGCTGGAGAACTGAAAATCTCAGGCCCAGTGCCTGCTGAGTCAGAATACACGCCACCGATGCTGCCCACGCTCTCTGTGATGCCCACGTCTGCACAGTCCTCCGTGGCAGGTCCATCCCCCTCCCCCAGGCCTGCAGTGCCCCTGGTGATCTGCAGTCCCTGAGCGTGACCGTGGCGTTTGGGTGCTGTTTCCAGGCTGGTGTGTGGGTGACAGGATCGGCTGGAGCCCCCAAGGCCTAGAGCTACAGCAACTTGACATAATTCTGTGGAATCAGCCCTCGCTTGCCGTTCAGGGTCCCTTCCAGCCAGCCGGGTTCCCTGGAGGTCTGAACTGGAAAAGAACAGAGACCACTGTCAGCAGCTGGCTCCCGGGGCTTATCCCTCTGCACACAGGCCCAGGCACAGAGCAGCCAGTGAAGAACAGAATCACTTCCTGAGCACTGAACTGCCACTCGAGCTCCTGCCCAGGACTGGCCTAGCTCACCGATCCAGTCCCCGTTCCCCATCTTGCTCCTTCTCGTTCACTGTGCACAGAACTGCTCAATAAACTCTGGCACACCAAGCCGAGCACACCTTTCTGCCGCTTCAAGTCAAAACGGAGCTTCCCGACCCGGTGCACCACGTCCCTCCTACCACTCCAGCAGCCCCTGTGCTCCCTCCCGTCAGTCAGTCAGCCAGTGCGCCTGCACTAGCCAGAGTAGGCCCAGATGGGCCTTGCCACACGCTGTGCTTGCTGCCTAGAACTGCGCTTGCTGCTTTTCCTACTGCCTCCCAAGAACACTCTTCATGGCTTCCCTTGAGGGAGGCCTGCTTTGGCCTGTTCAGCCACACACTGATCCACTCCCTCACTGGACAGGGAGCTCCTTCTTGCAGGCCGGCCTGGGCCTTACATACCTGAGCACAGTGCCCAGAACACTGGAGGAGTTGGTACATACCTGTGATAGCCACATAACAAGGCCCAGACTAGATGGCAGAGGACTCAACTCGGGGCTTAAGCCGGCAAGCTAGCATTTTGGTATCAAACAGGAAACAGTGTATGGGACCCCAGCCGAAACACCAATGATGGCAGGGGCGGCAGCCATGTGCCTGGGTGGGCAGCGCTTGTTTACAGGAACAACGCAGAAACCACCTCTGAAATGCAGCTTTGGACCACAGCCAGCAGGAATGACTTTATACGGAATAGTTTTCGGTCTAAAATAGCACAGGCACACACACTATGCCGTCTCGGAAAGCAGTGTTTCCCCTTTTGTGTGCCGCCCTCTTCATTCTCCTGCTTTCTGGCTGCAAACTGCAATGGGCCATTCATGACCCAGTCATGTCTGGAGAACACTGACAGCTCTGTTCTGGCCGTCCTTCTCAATGTGGTCACCACGTGTTTCCTCCCTTGAAAGAGGCACTGTCTATTCCGCTATCGTATCACCATGCCCTTCGGATACTCTTCCATCTGCCAAGTAGCTGTAGGCTTCCCCTTGGTTGCTGCCTGGGCCCCAAACACTCTACACTGCGGCCATGCCTGGGCAGCACAGACCCACACTTCCCAGGCCAGACGAGGGGCCTCGTGTGCCTACACATTTCATGCATGCAGAAGAGGCCAGGAGAGTGGGGCTCCTAGTCTATGCTACAAACTGAAGGTGCAGAACATCCACATAAGGACTCATGCTCCCTGGCACCTAGCCAGCCACTCACACATAATTGTTCGTGCAATAAATGAGCAAATAAATTTAAGGGATGCTTTCGAGATGAATCAGCAATTCACTTCCTCATCCCCTCAGTGACCTTTATCTTGACCTTGTTACTAAAAACACTATTCTTAAAGGCTTCAACCACACATTGTACTGGCAAGGCCGGCTGGGTCCTGCACCAAAGCCCCTCCCCGGGATGCGGCACCTGCTGTATACGGTGTCCTGGGAGAGTGCAGACTCAAGCTGAGACACCACAGCTCACCCAGGCTCATCTGTGATGACTTCAGAAATATCTGTTCATTCTCTCGTTCCTTCACCACCTCAGGGCAGGGCCAGGGTTGGCAGGGAGCACAGTGCAGCTGCTCTGGCAGACAGATGGGGCTGGCAGAGACCCTGAAGGGTCTCTTACACTGCGAACTAGCCGCTGCACAGCAAGGCGGCGATGCTTCCATTTTATGGCAGATACCAGAATCCCTGCTTTTCCTCCTTTAGCGTGTACACGCAGAACTGGTCTGCTAGGTCACAGGATTCCATTAGTCATTTTTTGAGCAGCCACAGTATTATCATCCATGTGGCTGTCCTTTTCCCAGTCCCTGGGAACTGCACAAGGGCCCCCATTTTCCTACAACCTCACTGACAATGACTCACGTCTCCCTCTCCAATGTTGGAATGGGTGTGAAGTGGTCTGTCCCTGTGTGTTTGCCATACTATCCCACTATCCACCAGGCAGTGACAGCCGTGACTGCGGAACCAGCGGCAACACTTCCCGCAAAGCTGAGTCCATGATGGAATGGAGTCTGGACCTCTGCATCCTAACAGTGTAAACCACATACCTGTGACGCATGTCTTCAGTAGAGGACATCGTTAGGAAGTCAGCTTCAACCTCAAGAGGGTAGCACAGGCCCTCTGCAAGATGTGTCTACGGATTCCATCCCATCTCCCACCTGACAGCCTTCCCTACCCAGGGAGACCATGGGCTCAAATGCCACATTCCTCGTTCTCCTTCCTAAGCTTTAGTTAAAACACTTTTGTCCCACAAGTCTGACGCCAATTTGCTTATTTCTGAGTTCAGTCCGCATCACACTGCATGCACACATCTGAGATTCCCAGAATGCATCTGGAAGGCCCTGCTGGGTGGAGATGACCCCACACTGCTGGCCTCCCAGTATGTTAAGGACTGTTCTATGTACTTGAAACCTTTTATCTCTGGAGGCTTTTAAGGATTAATCTGGTTGACACCTGCTACCCGTACCAACCAACACACTGGGCCCACGGGGCCTCTGGCTTTGGCACAAAGTGTGGGCTAGTTCCTGCAAACCCTGTGCCCATGGGCCTGACAGTCCTGTGGGGTAGACGCAGCGGAGCCTATATTCATACCTGACAACCAACAAAATGTATTTCTGGGATTCCTCATCCCCAGAGAAAGGAGGATGTTTCCTCTAGCTTTGAAAGGAACGCTAGCTGCCCTGAGCACACAGCACAGAGCTTCCTGGTAGAGCATGAAAGCATCTCCCAGAGCTCCAGAACTGCATCTTCAGCCAAGAACCTGAATTCGTAGCCTCAGCCCATGCCACACGGTAAGAAGAGAAGGGGCGAAGAGTTAGAGCGGCACACTTCCCGAAGGCTCCTTTCCCTCACGCACTGGTCTAATTCCTGTTTGTGATTCTTCCAAAGCCCTAACTACAAACAATACAGCCCAGGGGTCACTTCAGGCCACCGGCTGTCATACACGGGTTTCTGTCCTCGCCTACAGCACAAACACGGATTTACTGCAGGATCCTTGTGATTGCTAGAAGATTCCACACCATCCCGTGAGCAGAGGAAAACAGTCCTGGGGGTCAGGGAAGCCAACGGTCTCAGGTCTACAGAAAGGGAATGTTCCTGGAGACACTTCTGCAGGTCAAGCTGTAAATATTGGCTGCTGGGAGCACTGCCTGGCTCCACAGACCGTCATACAATCCATCAACTGTGTCACTCCATGCTGGTTGTCAGAAGGGAAGACCCCTCTGCCATTCAAGGAAGGGCTTTCCTGACACTAAGATTCTGAGCAAACATCTGCTTTTCACAAGGTGAGAGGTCAACTGTGCACTGAAGACAAAGATACATACAGAAGTGAGATAATGCACTCTATATCCGGGCTTCAGACTAAGCCCGGTCCCTAAGGAGCAGCAAGCCTGAGCATGCCAACTCTGACGACTTCCGCGGAGCTCGTGTGCACCATGATGGGAGACTAGAGCACGCACCGTACGGCACAGGGCTCACAGGGAACAGGGCATCCACACGCCGGGAGGCGGAGGGCGACGGCACAGCAAGCAGATCTTTCTGGAATACACAGCCTTGGGGAAGGGGTTGTGGAGCTCTGGAGATGCCCAGGGTGTTCTAGCCAGCATGCCGGGCAGAGCCGGCCACCCACACTACAGACACCAAGGGGGCTATAACCTGGCTAGATGCAACCATATTGGCAGCACGCTGTGATGGGCCCGAATATGGCACGGTGGCCAGCAACAAGTGCCTATAGCATTCAAAGCTCAGTCTTCCAAAGCCCCTACTTTACCCTCATACATCCTTTGCAGACTTCGATGAAAAACCTGATACACGGGGCAATTATAGCTTCCAGAGAAAGTGAAGGGGCGGGGCTGCTGTTAGCTGCTGTTAGCTCATTGTGTTTGGGGGGGGGGGTCTGTGTGTTTATCTCTATGTACATATACATATGAGTATACATAAATTTTATGACTATTTAAAGAGTCCTAAAAGTCATCAAGAGACTTCAGCAGTAGAGAACCTGGGGCTTCTGGCCTTTGTCTTTGATCTATGCCACAGACCCAGATTTGGTTTAGAGGTCTCATGTGCCCAAAGCAGGTGCTATGCATCCAATGTGGTTCTCATTTGTTACATCTCCAAAGTGACAAGTTCAGAGTAAACATTTGACCCAGTTTTAACCAAAGGCATGTAAAGGTAGATGAACTCAGAAGTAAGTTCTGGAAAGTTTTCTTCTAAAAGAAATACAAAGAGGAAGCATCCTCTTTGCCAGAGTTACATGTGGCCTGGAACAGTGGGACTGCTCATCCAGCAAGGGCACCAGTCAAAGACCCACGTCTCCAGCTGAGAACACTGAGCAAACGTGGGAATACTTTGGTTTGGTGACATCAAAAGCAACGTGAACACCGGCTTGCAGTCTTCGGTGTACACTAATGTGCGATGATGGACTTGGCCAGCTGTGTCTGCATTTCCCTCACAGTCTGGGCCATCCTTACAGATTCTCTTCCAGGGAGAGAACTGTCTCGACAGTACAATGCAAGGCAGCTCGGAACAATGTAAGAAGCCAACAGTTTCAGTCCTACCGTGTCCCTCCCACCACGTGCTGCCACGGCCCATGACAGGAAGGCTGTGCGACCGCGGTCTCCTGAAGGAGCTGTATGTGCATATGTCATGTAGCACAGTCTTGCTTCCACTTTAACACCAGAATTTCTCCACAAACACAATGTTGTGTGAGGGCTGCTGCTGCTGTTTGTTGTCTGATGTTATCAGAATCTGGCCGCAGGGGCTTACTCCACACACACAGACTACTCTAAATGAAGCGACTTGCTTTCTGCAAAACAACCTTCAGCAAATGCTCCACTTCTGACTACCGCGGTACACGGTGGCGGCACGTCCCACCAACTCCAAACACCGGCTAGCCAGCCATTCCATTCCAGCTTCCAAGGTTTCCCCTGCCTCCTAGGAACCCTTCTGGGGAGCTCCACCCACACTCATCACTGTTTCCACAGCAACCAATGAATTTCATAATGAGTGTGACCGGGGAGGGAAGAAACCAAGAGCAAGGGAGGAAAATATATTCACTGAAGCAGAGGAGAAATTGGTGAAATATTAAAACAGCTACCGCTCCTAAATGTCTGTGTATGAATATTAAACACTCAACTAAAATCCACACCCTTATTTAAAATGCAAACACTACAGATCCGCGCACTGTTCCAGTTGGCAGAGAACCACAAAGCACAACAACATACAGGACAGGGAAGTCAAAGCATTCTGATTTCTACACTCTTCATGATCAGATGAAGCACGAAAGAGCTTGGTTAGGGACAGTGGAAGAACAGAAAAACAAAGGATGCACATCAGAAGCACTCAACTTCAAGTGCTACTGGCTTCTTGCCATCATCAGACATGACCTGAATGAATGATGATGAATCTGTGCCCACCACCAACACACAGCTCCTGGAGCTCGGGTCTATAGTCAAGTGTCAAAACATGGCCACAAACAGTGGGTGGCAATCTATGAGCAGATATTAATGGAAGATGTGAGATCTCCCACCACAGAGCTCTTGCTAGCACTTACCATCCTCAAAAATGGCTCCTATTTCAAATGACAATTCCGAGCTGTGTTCTGCCTCACAAGGGTACACTGCCCGGGCCTTGCGATTGATAACGCTGTAGAGAGAACACAGAAGGCTTGAATGAAAAACTGAAAGACAGAAGCCTCACAGGCCCCTCCCCATTTTCAAATGCTCATTCATATGCCAAGAGTGGGGCAATGTCTTCTGAGGCGGAAAAGACAGGGACATGAACACCAGGCAAAATCTTAACACCTGGCTCTCAAGTAAATGATGTGTTTCCAGTGCAAACCTTTCCTGAGGGACCCTCCCTGCAAAGCGGCCCATGAGCCCCTCCTTCAGAGTCTCCTCACTGGTGGGTGTCCCATTCCCCTGCTCAGCACTCTGGGGTGCACACGGCATGTTTAGCTCTGAGCCCATGAGCTGCGCATCAGCAAAGCAAGGGGAAAAGATAGGTACACACGCACGCATGCACATTAAACAGGTTCCTAGTGAATCCATGTATGACGCCTACAGTTCACTCGCACAGCACTCTGGAAGGACAGTTCTGCCCCCTGAAAGGCACACAAGGCTCAGCTCTAACTAGTGAGAACATGTTCTGAGCCCTCCCAAAAGAAGCGCATGAGGGGGAACGATGGAAGCCACACTTGGCCAGATCTAAGCCAAGGAAGAAAGAAAGGCCGAATCTTCCAGGAGACAGGGAAGCCCCTGATGGTGAGAATCATGTCAGCCAGGGCGACTGACTTCCTCCTCTGTCTTCTATTAAGTGGTCATGAGCTGTCCATGGAAGTTAACCTTACCAGCATCCACTCTGCCTTCCTTCTCAACAAAGAAGGTGCTTTACACTTGCATACAGGAAGTTCTGCCAGAGTACCTAATTTCATGAATGGATAAGAAGATCCAAAACAGGAGAGTAGGTTTCAACAAGGCTCATCCACTACAAATTGTTCTCAAGAACTGGCAAGTGGCAGTGTCAATAGCTTCCACATCTACAGATTCAACCAGCCACTGATTGACAGTATTAAAAAAATGGCATCTGTAGTGCGCAGGGCACTCAAGCTTTTTTCTAACGGCCTGAACCATGCACTGCAGTAAAGGCTCGCACAGCACTTGCATTATTAGGTGTTAAAACCTGCCAGGAGACGATTTCAAGTAGGGGGGTGAGTGTAGGCCAGATGCAAGTACCGAAACATTCTACATGAGCAACGAGAGGGCTGGTTGGTCGTAAGGGGCCCGGAAGGCAATCCTGACAATGTCAGGAGGTGAATGCACTTGCTTCTGAGCGGAGGCACAGCACTGAAACATGCCGACTATCCGTGCCAAGGGCACAGGGCAAGCATTTCCTCACAGGGTTGCCAGGGCCCTCTTGTGTGCCACTACCTTATTCCACATCGCATCCCTAACCACGTACCATTCAGGGAGCTTGTCTACAAGGGAGGCAGCAGGGGAGGCCGGGAAAGGTGACGTCCTGGGAGAAGGAGGTGTACCGGCTGGGTTGGAGCTTGCTGTGGTGGAAGCCTGCATATTTAGCCACTGCACCATCGACGGCCGGGTCTGGCTTGGCCTGAGGATACATTTGAAGGACAGGATTAATACCATGAACACTCATAACAATGATTATAAAACAGTCCAAGTTCTGATGGCCAGGACGACAACACTCACGTGTCTTCATACCACAGGGACAGAGTCCTGTCGTACCCTCCCAAGAGATACCCTAAGCCTCTCCACAAATAGTGACATCTCACACTAGAGACACTTTATTGAACTTCTCCATGTTTGTGGAGAATCTGATCTTGTCTAAACTACCATTATCAGTGTCCTGGTTGGTTTTTGTCAACTTGGCTTTTGCTTCACTTCCTGCCTCCAGTTTCCTGCTTTTGAGTTCCTGCCCTGACTTCCCTTCCTTGCTGGGCTTTAACTGAAAGTGGAAACAAACCCTTTCCTGCCCAAGTTGTTTTTAGGTCATGGTATTTTATCACAGCAACAGAAACCTACCTACCGCAGGCAATCAGTTCACTAGCTCAAAATAGTGCCATGGGCTTCTCAGATGCAGATGATCCTGGGCCGAGAATGAGGTTAGCTCCAGACAAATGTGCTGGAACACTGCAAACTGAGCTACAGCTGACGTGGGTAGCAGCAATCACGCAGCTGCCTGGGCTTGTACAGTCCCACCTATGACCAGCCCCAGAGAAGATGAAAACTCAAAGCATGTCTACCACCTGCGTACTGATTCCACAGTTTCCTAAGTTAAACACCCTAAGCCAAGGATGTGTGATGGAACCTGTCCTTACTCATTTCTTCTACTTGTAGGAAAAGTCACACAAACTTATACACATGGCCTACAGCTGACACAGACCAACACACAGCACTCTAAGGCTGAGATTTACATGTGGGACTCAGAAAACTTTGCTACTGACGATCAAGATTCCTCCAGGGAGAACTAAAGCCTAGAGTTTATACAGGGCAGACCAATGGGCCACAAACCATCTGACATTTGGGTCATTCCTTAGAGTTTGAAATCAAGAGATGGCTCAGTGGCTAAGAGCACTGGCTGTTCTTCCAGAGGACCTGGGTCCAATTCCCAGCACCCACATGATTAACAATCACCTGGCACTCCATATCCCAGAGATCTCACACCCCCTCTGGCCTCCCCAGGCACACATGTGGTGCACAGACATGCATGCAGGCAAAACATAAAAACAATAGAAATAAAATCTCAAAAAATATTGAAGAGGTCAGTAAACAGACTCTCATCCTAGAGTTTGCTTTCAACTGCTGTGGTCAACACCATGACAAAAGGCAACATAGGGAGAAAAGGGTAATTATCAAGGTCAGCTAAGGCAGAGGCCATGGAGGAATGCTCTCCCTGGCTCGCTCAGCTGGCCTTTTAGATAACCCAGGACCACTTGCCCAGTGTTGGCATTGTCCACAGTGGGCTCGGTCCTCCTCCATCAACCACTAATCAAGTCACTGCCCACAGGCCAATCTGAGGGAGGCGCTTTCCCAATTGAGGTTTCCTCTTCCCAGGCGGCTTTAGAGTGTGTCAAGTTACTAACAAACTGATCACTGTGGATTACTCGTTGATTACCTCAGAGCGAGCGCCTTGTGTCTATAGCATACAAAGTTCTTTACCCTTTCTTCTTCTTCTCCTCCTTCTTCTGATACAGAATCTCATTATGCAACCCTGGCTGGCCTAGAAATTAGAGATTCACTGGCCTCTGCACCCCAGGTCCTGGAGTTAAAAGCCTGCACCATTACCACACAGAGATAGATAGACAGACAGAAGGATGGACAGATAAACAACACCCCTCAGCTCAAACTAATTTCACTGATCAGTGCCTTTGTCCTTGCACATTCCGAGATTGGCCTTACACTCTTCCAGAGCAGAATTTCTTCTGCCCATTTCCCTTCAACACAGCTTCCGGGCTGCCCCCCTTTCAGCTCTCCCTGCTCCCCAGGAGAAGGCCCCCTTGCAGCTCGGTGCCACACAGCTGACACAGTCTCCCCTAGCTCTGTCTACGCGACACTGTCTCCTCACAGCTCTGCTGTCAGGTCCCCCGTTTCTCAGCCTACAGGGGAGGCCAGGGACCACTGAAGGCCTGTCACCACAATAAATTGGAGGCAGGCTAGGATTAGTATCTTTATGATGGTGTCAGCCATTTCTCTTGTCTTTACGGCAAGATCAGTCTTTCACTCTCCTGCGGCCCTGACAAGGACCGGTAGAATGCCAGGAACACAGAGCCTTTGCCCAGTGTCTATGCGACCCACGAGAAGCTATAACCCAAAATGGACTTTAGATACCAAACGCAAGACAAGCTCCATCACTGACTGCCCTGACAGGTGCTCGATAACTGGCTTTACTAAAAATTATTATTCTTAAAAGAACTTATTTATGAAACTTCCATCTGGCCATTTGGGGAGTCAAAAATCGTGCTTCACTCTGAGCCAAGAAACTTACAAATCATGACCTGGACCACCTAGCTACTAAAGACACTAAATTCTTTACAAGAAAATAAACCTCTACTGGTGCCTTACTAATCAGGAAGGGAGAAGGGAGGACATTGAGGCTCTTGTGGAGAATTTAAGGTCACAGTCAGCCCAACAGTTGCCATTTAATCTCATAGCAATTATTCACGGTGCTTGGAATGGCATGGTAGCGGTGACTGAAGAGGAGATGTACCCACGCCCCGTCACACCTGCCTAGACTCAGCTAGTGAATGGATTAAAGGATGGCCATCCATCCCCTAAGGGGAGGACAGATGCAGGTGAAGACAAACAACGTCACTGTAGCGATGGCCCTTTAAAAATGAAGACCATAAATTGTACTGCTACCGTCTACATGACCCCTACATCCTTCATTTCGTGTTTTCCCTTTGTCTCAGTGTCTGTGGAGGGGAAACATCCCTTCCCTCTTGGAAAGTGAGACCAGGAGAACAGACACAAAGGTAAGGGCCTCTTCCTTGGCATTACTTGCTCTAGCCTGTCCCAAATCTGAGACTCACTGAGCAATCTATGTTCAATGTCAAGTTCCCAAAGGTGCTGTGTTTTCTCTATCTTCATGTGTTTGTGTAACATCTATGTGCTATGCCATCTCATGCTAGCAAATACACCAAGAGAGCCTTTCAACTTGAGCTAACTCACTCCAATTTAAATTTCTGTATCTTAGATTACTCCAGGCCCACGACATACACACACACACACACACACACACACACACACACACACAGAGAGAGAGAGAGAGAGAGAGAGAGAGAATTAGTTACTGTTCTATTTCTGTGAAGAGACACCATGACCAAGACATTTTTTTTTAAAGTGTTTAATTGAGGGCTTGCTTAAAGCTTCAGAGTGTAGGTCCATGATCCTCACTGCAGGACACATGGCAACAGATAGGCAGGTATGGAGCTGAAGCAGTAGCAAAGAGCTCATATCTGATTTGCAAAATGCAGGCCAACAGACAGAATGAGACTGGACATGGTGTGGGCTTTTGAAACCTCAAATCCACCCCAGTGACAAGACCATACCTCCTAATCCTTCCTAAACAGCTCACCAATATGCAGACCACTCTCATTTGAACCTTCGCCCACACAGATTTTTGCAATGTTCATAAATAATGGCAAAGGCAAGTCTGAAAACTGTGTCTGGGAAAAATCCTAAGTCTCTTGGAGAACTGGGAGCCTTGGAGAGGAGAGATCTGCATGGCAAAATGGGGCTTGGGAAATAAGAGCATAGTCACTCAGGAAGAAAAGAAGTTGCAATCCTGCTATCGGGTGCTCTGTGTATACAAATGCTGATTTCTGGGTTCCGAGATATGGTTGCAGTTGGGACAAGTGCATTGTCAAGTACTCTAATCAATGCTGTATAAACTTTGCTCCCCAATTATCTCTGATTGGTTAATAAAAAAAAGCTGAATAGCCCATAGCTGGGCAGAAGAGAGGTGGGTGAAATTTCTGTCCCAGATTTGGGGGTCTCAGGTAGGAACCATGAGGGGAGAAAGAAGAAAGGACAGAGAGACAGAGAGGATGTCACCATGAGAAATTGACCTGATGGACCAGAAACAGCCCAAACTGGATATAGGGCAAGGAACCAGAGGCGTGTGGCTGGGAAGTAGCCAGACTAGCTTAGATGATATCTGCCCAGTTATTGAGTCTAAAGCTTATTATAAATCTAGTAAGTCTCTGTGTCTTTTATTTGGGAGCTAGAGCGGGAGACTAGAAAAGCATCCCAAAATATAAATTATCTATTACATCCTAACCTTTCAGAAAGAGTGAACAATACATTAAATGGTCAAATAAATACACTCAACTCCTACATGGTCACACTAGGACCCTGATGTGGTGAGTGCTATGATTCACACTTGTCCTCTAGCTTTTTAAAGAACTACCCCTCTAAAAGCATAGATATGATATTCATTATGCAACTATCAAGATTTTGGTTATTATTAATTTTTTTTTGTAATTTGGCTTAAAATTTTAATAGTTAACTCTTTCAAGCGCTCTACCTACTTTTCCAAAAATAGCAAAGAAAAATATTCTTCTAAGAGATTTTCTGGTTACTCTCTTCCCTCTGGCTTTTAAAACATCTTGAAGGGGAAAGGAAAGGACATGAAAGTAAAATGTGGAGGGCTGTTAGGGGTATGGAAGGAGAAAGACAAGAGGCAAGATAGCCTGACAGAAAGGGATGAAGGCAACCATGGTTGAACTATATTTTATGTTATGGGAACTGTCACAATAAAACTAATTTTCTCCAGGTAACATATCCTGAGGGACAGCTACCAGGTTCTGTGCAGCGGCAGCCACAGCAGCCTCCCACTGGAGCCCTCGCCCTCCATGCCCCTAGTGAACTGGCCATCTCTGCTCTCATCTAGCACAGTCCTGTCTGTGTATGTGGTGGTTCTCCGTGGCCTCTTTATATGCCTCTGCACATCCAGTCATCTGGACATCTTGGCTCTAGACTAGGTTTTTGAGAATATTTGTAGGGAAAAAATGGTCTTGAAGACAGAGACTGTGTCTCTCTGGAGCAAAGATCAGGCAGCTTTATCCATCAAATAAGATTCCTGTTTTCTAGATGATCTGGATTCCCTCTCCTATACTACTCCACACAGTTATTGCCTGGCCCCTGTCCTATCATTCTATGGAAATGGGACAAGAAAATACTGATGCTCTGACTAATGTTAGTGGCTCTGATATGGGATTCCTGTCTCTTCTTCCAGGATCCACACAACTGGCAGGCTAATTCAACAGTGTGACAGCATAACAAAATGTCAGACCATCCAGAGTTCTTAGCCATAGTATCTTTGGGAAACTGTAGGAATGGTCTTCCTGATCATCTTTGTGTATTTTATAGTTCACATCAGAAACTGGCTAAGAATCTCTGGGTTAAATAACAAAAAGGATTGATGATACCAGAATAAATAGTTGAACATGAAATGAAATGCTCTAAATGTCCTTTCAGCTTTAAACCTGGAAAGTTTGCTTCCTTCTTCCCACTGCTGTAGCTAGTTCTTGCCTCGTGCGCTAGGCAAACACACACCACTAAGCCTACATAGTGATGAGCTGCTGGACCATTATATGAAGTACCTGAGCTCCACAAGTTTCTGGAAGGCAACACTGTGGTTTGCAAAACAAAACAAAACACAGACAGTTCCTACTGAAAAGCTCTGAGACCGCATTTACCAAAACAGGAATGAATTACAGAGAAGAACTTCCCAGTCAACCACTTCTGCATCTCCTCTTCCCGAGGAAGGAAGAGCCAATACCATTACCCTCATTTGAGGGAACTGTTTCTCTCTCAAAGAAAGGGAACAAGGAGAAACAAGTGTTTCACTAAGAAGCACAGAGGTTTCAAACTGCTAACTCAGAAGCACATTCCTGAAAATATACAGAGCAAACATCTGTGTGGTCATTCCTGGGGCAACTGAAGTTTCCACAAGGGAGTGGGACATGGTGGTGAAATCAGGTAGGAAGGCAGAGGACAGGGTACAAACATACAAACAAACATACATACATACACACATACACACACACACACACACACAAAAGTCAGCTTAGTGAAAAGGAGAACACTCTTGTATAGGAAGAATCAATATTCTTGCTTTGGAAAAACGGGTTTGCACATCGGGCAAAGACCCTAGAGAGTTCCCCAGTAGTAAAACAACGCAGAATGGTGCTGACTACCAACACGTGGACTTGCAGAGCTGGATTCTGGAAAAAAGTGTGCCAAGCCGGCAGTGCCGGCTGCTCATGATTCCAGCCCTGCCAGATCGACCTCAGCACTGGAGGCTGCACTTTCCGCCTGCCAGCAGGTTCCCATGTCAGAAGAACACAAGCATTTCTGAAAGACATGAAGAGGCTGCAGCCTGGGGTCGCAATGGTCCCCAGAAACTCCCCCAGCATTTCTCTGGCAGAGATGAGTCAGCTTTGAGCGCTGTTGGCAACAGAAGGCCAATCACAGAACAATGAGGGCAATTTAAAACTCAAAGCAGGGCAGCGGGGAAACAATGTCAAGAAATGGCGCCTTATTAGAAGTGAGTAGTCCTCCACATTCTCAGACACTTGCCTATATGTTATTAGAATCAAACACGTCGGCAGCGCATGATTTTCAGAACTTCATCTGCAAGGCAGAAGCTTACACATTAATGAAATGATCTTATGCCAATCTGGGAAATGCACAGCCCTAAGTCTTGAACAGCTGTCCTGACCAAGTGTTTGAAAATGTTAATAAAGACAGAATGAAATATTGTAGATGTGTAGATTATGAGAAATTTCCTTTCAAATACATGGCATTCATTCCTCAGTGTACAAAGGGGAGATTTCACAGCAACCAAACGGTTTCTCTCCAAATGAGCTCACAGCAAGGAGAGCAGGAGTGGAGAGATGATAGATCCTTTGGGAGGTCACCAGAATCCATGGGGGGACATAGGAGTATTCTCTGTCTATTAGGAAGAGTCTGAAACACACCCCATTCACTTGTTACTTATGGTCAGAAAAATACCCACCAGGGGCTGCCCTGGGGAACCACAGAGGCGGCCACGCTGCCTGGTCTCCAGAAGCGCTCAGGAAGGGCAGAGGAAGGGCAGCGGTGAGTTGTGCCATGGGACAATCTGTCCACCATCTATCACAGCAAAGAGAAGGGAGCACTGAACATCAGGAAGGCTTCCTGAAGGAAGGGGTTGAGGGCCTCTTTCTTCCACGTTATCCTCACCTTTTCTCACCCAGGCCCCTGTGAGGTATGGTTGTGCTACACCTAGCTTGTGTATGCTCGCTCACTCACTCACGAGCCTAGCATTCCATGGCACATACTGAAGACAACCTCAGAAAGGTGACAGGGATTTGCTCAAGGTCATGCCTGAATGAGACAATGGAGATGACATTCACTCTGAATGACTAGACTAAAACAGCAGAGGAAAGGAAATGATGTGCATTCAGAGGACCCAGCAGGCAGACCACGGGCTAAAGGTAAAGAGCTAAACGGGACGGGGATCACACACATGACCAAGAAATGACACCAGTCATCCCAGAGACAATCCTGCATTCCAAGGCTGGTGATGGCCACAGGCCTGTGTGAGGGTTCACCTCCTTAAATGCGGTCTTTCGGTTTGAAATGGATGAAAGGAACAAGACAGAAGAGTGTGGCTGTGTACCTCCCAGAGGCTGGCGCTCCACGGGCACACTGCTCTGTGCCTGAGTCAGCCGTGGAACCTTACATTCTCAGAAAAGAGGAAAGGATAGAGTGGGCTGGACCAGTGTATAGTTTAAATGAGGCGACAGGTGAAGGGCGCAGAGCAGAGATGGGCAGGAACTGCGGCCCTGCCACCTGCTGCTTTACTTCCAGACCACTCTTCTGGAAAAGCTGTCCACTGCCGCTCTTCTCGCCGAAAGCCAATGAACACAAATGCTGGTTTCATTCTGTAGCAAAGGTTTTAGGTTCTGTAGAATGTGTGCAGGAAGGGAAGGCCCGTGATGGTCTTGTCCTACTTTTAAAACTTTTCTGTAGATATTAAACTATTCCAAAATAAAAAACATTTAATCCTAGGCTATGAAAAAGACAAACAGATACTGAATTACAGTCACACATCTAAAATATCCAAAACCCAGAATGAAACTTCTATTTGGTTCAATGGAAAGAAGAGACATATAAAAGTTATTGCTGGAAAACCACATACAGCATCCATCAGAGAACGTGGCCCGTCTGGCGTAGACCTCTACACTGAAATAGGCCTTCAAGAAGATATTGATTTACCAAAGAGATTTCATTTGACTTTTTTCCAAAAAGGGCCTTGCAAGCCACACAGTCCCTCTTACCTGACTCAACTCTGCCTTCATTGTCAAGAACACCCAGCCACAGACAAATTAGGAGGAACTAAGTAAGTGTAACTGTTTTGCAATAAAACTTTGTTTACAAAGTCAGTAAGCCTCAGGCTCCTGGGTAGGGCCCTGGGTAGGACCTATAAAGCTAGTGCTTTCTATAGGACAGCTAAAGCTCTCCAAGACTATTTCCTACCTGCTCTCTTGAAGGAGGGTGCCGGCCAATCACCAAACCCAGTTGGAAACACCGTAACTTGCACTATAGGCAGAAAGGAGGGAGGACCTAGAAGGCATCCATGCCTGCAACCTCAAGAAGGAATCCGGTCACATTCAACACTCAGTTCTGGAGGATGCTGGGCATCCCACATGAACTTCCTCCTTAGCGCAACTCTCTCTGCACATGGACTCGCACAAAGCTCTCCCAGAGCAGCTACTCTTGGTGTCACCACAAGAGAGCTGTCCTAGCCTTACATCACTGACCCAACCTTAAGAGAATGACCTCCATTTCCTTCCCTCCAATATCTGCTGTGAGATCAGATGTGAGGGGCAAATAGGCTTGCTGGCAGAACAGAAACGCAACTGAAGCTTCATTTCAGAACATTCCAGGCAGTTAGGGATCTGAGTGGTGCAGCCCAATAGGGTCCCTGAGGAGAAGGCTTCCAGCAGCTCAACTCCTGTGCAGTGAACAGCCGCCACGGAACAGGAGGCCTGCCCACATAACCAAGCCATGCATAGCTCAGGATAGACACACAGCTGCTCTACAAACAAAAACTCTGTGGTTACTCACCCAGCTGGCTGTGACAACTGTATCACCCATTATGCACCAAATAACTGAATTGGGTGGTTTCCCAGGCCTTGGCCTTGTGACACCACATGACTCTCAGAGATCATCAAAGCTGAGGGAGGAGGCCAGGCACAGTCCTCTGGGACTGCTCAACAGCACAGCCTAAGGCCAAGGCTCCAAGGTCACCTTCCCGGGTCACTTTCTGCTTGGTAGCCAGATTGTGTAACCAACAGGAAGCTGGGGCCAAGCTTAAGACAATCATACTGAGTTCTTAAAATTAGCAAATCCCCAGCAGGTGGCTGCCCAGGACTCCCAGGAGGGCAGCAACTGGGCTTACTAACCTGGGTGGCTTGTAAGCATGCCTCTGCCAAGGGGCAGGTGTTTTCCTTTGCCTTTTATGGATAGTCTTGCTAAGCTCAGTTTGCTTGAATAACTTACATAATCTTTTCTAAGGCCTCTGGGGGAGCAGTGCCAGGCCTGTTTGACTGAAATCAATGCTTTTCCCCTAAACTGTATCCCCGCTGATAGGGCAGGTTAATGAGGGCCCTACGTTATTTTACTCTGGAGTCACAGCCAACCAATTCATAGGCAGGAAATAACAATAAATCCCAACAATGGAATCAAGCAAGCAAAATCTTTAGCAGCAAAACACAATGAAACCAAAAGGAAAATCAAAGTCAAACAAGATTTAAGTTAAGACTTATTAATCCTTTGGAGTCTTAAGCAGTAAAATGCTACTACAAAATTTCAACATGTGTTTTTATTTTAGGTGGTCAATTTTCCATCATGAGGATTTAATGCTGCATGAATAAGCAGTCTCCAGATCTAAAATAAAACTCCCCAAGTTTCAGAGTGTGTAGTTATGCAGCACGGCAGAATGACACGAGCTGGGTATACCTGAGCCACACAACACAATTATCAAAACCATCTGAGCAAGGAACTACAGAGGACACCCGCTATGGTCCCCAAGGGCTATGCACAGGCATTTAAGGTTGGTCAATGGCCACACAATGGGCCTGCAATTAGCTTCCAGAGCTTCTCTACAGCTAATGGAGACACGTTACACACTCCTCAGAAAGACTGTAGACGCTTCTCCCCTGCACTCACCAGTTTTCAGCCCCTCGGCCCTCCTAGGGTGGTGGGGCACTTAGGGTGGCCCCTTCTTCCAGGGAAGGGGCTAGACAACGTGCTGCCTCCCCACTGTTTGCCACTGTGTCGGCAGTCTCTCCACAAACCACACCCATCATCTCAGTCTTCAGAATCTGGATGGTAAAGGGCGACACCTCCAAACTGACCAATGGCCCCAAAGGCAACTGGACAGTTTCAAATCCCAGAGTAAAGCAAGGGAGGGGGACAAATAAAAGGCCTAAGTCACAGTGGCAGAAAATAAGGGGTTAATCTGTATCCACACCCTTGACAGCTTCCTTGTGCTGTGTCCCATCCGTCCTATAAACATGAATGTAGACTTACCCCACTGGGCTGATAGAAGCATTCAGATGACATGATTCACAAGGCCATTCGAAGCCCCACTTTTATCAGCCATAATGAAGAGCTTGCTTTACAGATGCAGCCCCTGGCACACCAACCACACTCCAGTTGGGGGGGGGGGCACACACCTAAGAGTATATGAGCAGCACAAATGGGACTTCACTGGTTTCATTCATTTGCTTGTTTTGAGGAGGACCTGATGTTGGGTTCAATGGAGAGTGGATCCGGCAGGAGTTGGGGAAGAGGGTACATATGATAAAAATACATTGTGTGAAATTCTCAAAGAATAGAGGTACTTTCAATGGTGAGCTAAGGGGACAGCTCAGCAGTGAAAAGCTTGTACTGCTGTGAGAATACCTTACTATCCCCAACAGCCAAAACCAAGTTTCTCAGCGTTCAAGAAGCATTCCTGCCCCGGAAACTTGCTGGTGCCCACAGTGAGATGCATCGTAAGTGCCAGCATATCCAGGCAGAAAAGTGCCATCACGGGCACTGCCATCTGGAGTACAGCAGAATATGGGGCCATGCCTTCTCATTGGCAAGCTAGTAAAAAAGCAGAGCGCAATACCTGGCATTTCTTAAAAGAAATTTTCTTCTGTGCAGGGAGCCTAAAAGGATTACTTGTCAAGGGCCTGGATCCATCAATTACAACAGAAGAAAACCTGTTTAGAGAAAACTACTTTATTTGGACGTCTGAAATACCCTGACCTATGATGTCAGGTCCTCTGAGGAGTCTGAGCCAGCAATTCTTCCCTGGCAATGGAGCCACCGTCACCTCACTGGTGTACAGGTACATAGTAGCTTTGGATTACTGACTCCAGTGAGTAATAGCCCCCAAGTCACAGACATCAGCAGAAGGCCAAGAATCTGATTCTGGTGCATTGTTTTCCACCTGCCCGAGGCCAGAGCTGCACTTACACGCTGCTCGGGTCAGGGTCACAGCTGCTGTGGGTTTTCCTCTGTCAGTCTGCCTTCCAGGGGCTGAGGGTGCACTGTGAACGTGACCCGAATACAGCTGGGCTCTGTTCTGCAGAATCTGGGATAAACGCTGGCTCTGGAAGGTTCGATCAGTACCGCAGGTGGAAACCAGGCAGTCCTTCTTAACACTTGCTGAGGAGTTTTTAATGGCCTCGTAGAAATTTCGGTTTTAGTGAGGGAAATTAAATATTTATTATTAACTATGTCAACAGCACAAAAAAATTGTTCATAGATTATAAGATCCAGTTTCTTTTAATGAAGATTCTATGATCAAGTTTGGTGTACAAGTAAAGAATAGACAGACACACACCACAAAAATCTGAAAGAAAATGAACGGGCAAATAGTACCTAAAGAGTCAGAGGCACCGTGGTGTTAATGCCAAATGGAGATGATCAAGAAAGGAAGGTCTATATGTCAAGGCTCTGCCATCCTGGGTGTGAAGATTAAGCTAGACCCTGAAAACACGTCAGACGAGGTCAAGCCAACGGGTAGAGAGCTATCTAAAGCAGGAAATCCAAGTGTGTCGGCTACGAGCGCAGGCCACCGCAAGACCAATGGACTCGCCCCTCCAGAACGTAAAAAACAACACAAACCACCACATTCTCATCATCACATGGATGCATGTAGACAGAACAACATGAATAGAGACAGACGTTATGTCTCCTGACATGACCTGTCAGGACAGCAGGTAAGGAGGAAGACCACCAGGATACCTGCCCAGGGGTACTTCTCACAACAGCCAGTGTGACTATGGAATGCCGCCACACTGATAACCCGAGGTGATGAATACACCAACGACATGACCTTATACATTATATAGATATGCTAGACACAATAAAGACCATTTTGGATGATTACAAAACATATTAACAAAGCAGGGAGAACCCAGTTACCCTAATCTTGTTCCTCAGAGAAGCAGCCTACAGTCAGCCCAGGTGGAATCTGAGAAAGAGGAATGGAATTCGAGGGTTTGTTAGAAACATAAGCTCTCCAGCATCTCCCAGTCCGCTGAATCTTCACCCGCTGTGGGCAGGGCTGAGGAGAGTGGGGCATCTTACTCTGGTTTCCTGAACTAAAGAGAACCCTGCTAAGCTGCCGCTCCTACTGGGCCCCACCCAGCTGGGGATCTCGGCGTCCTGAGGCCCGGAGCACTTGCTGCACATCAAAGGTAAACTGAGCGGACAATGAAGGTGAGCCCAGGACAGCCAAGCTAGGTGCTGCTACTCAGCACTCCTGGTGCTCCCAGAGCCTGAGTGGGCCTGGCTGATTGGCCAACAAGCCCGAAGTTCTCCTCCTGTCTCAGCACGAAGCACTTTTTTATGTGGATTCTGCGGACCGAACATAGGTCCTCATGCTTATACAGCAATACTTTACCAACCGAGTTGTCTCCCCAGCCCAGGTCGATCCTTTTGAAAATACACAGGCAGTGCTCTCAAACTAAGGGAAACTGATGTTTTCATGTACAACATAAGAAGAAAAAAAAATCAAGACCTTGAGTAGGATGCAAGTCCCCATTACAACAAAACCTTCCCTGCCTGCTTCCACCCCTCCCCACCTCTCCCACGGTAGCTCTCAGGCTGGGGTGCTTTTCATGACACTTTCAAATGCCTATGAAAAGGAAGCTGGGGAATTCATTCCACACTTGACTTATGAGGAAACATAACGAACTCTTGTTTTGGGCCCAAATGTGCTGTGACTTGAGCAATGGCTATCCCATGGCTCATAATGTCACTTTCCTGCAGAACCACGCTGCAAGAACGATGGCTGACTAAACTGTTCTCCACTGACTCTGATGTGCACTCACTGAAGGAAATACTGGGATCTGGGCGTCACTAAGTCACACACTAATTCCGGCTCAAGTCAGCCAGGGTTAGACACTGGGTAGCAGGGCAACATCAGAACGACTGTCACTGCTGATTCGTGGTTAAAGGTGACAAGAACATTTCGGTGCTCATGATTTAAGTCCACAATACATCATCTTCAGCATAGAAAACTGAAACAATCTTGGGGGTGTAAGCACACTGGTGCACGCACACTCGCACGCACATGCCCCTCTAGAGGGTGAATATGTGAACTTGAAAGTTTCACTCTGATTTCAGGTCAGCTTTTCAACATCTTCTGGTCACCCCAAAATTTCAGCATAGCAAAGTTCTCTCAGCCTCCTCTCTTAATACTTAATAAGATCATAATGATCTCATATGAATCCAGCTGAGGCTATAAAAAGCCAAGTAATATGAGGAACACTTTCCAATCCATTTAAAATCCCAAGAATGCCCAGCTAGGGTCAGATGACATCATTATCTATAATCTATTTTAAGCAATTTTAGTTTAAAAAATTTTAATGCTCTCTGGTGAATTATAAATATATTTTGGATGTAATTCTATTGACTAATCAAGCAAGGACTTATAATTATTCAAAAATCTGTCTTGACTTTTCTGAGCACTCAGATGCCCTCTGCAGGCTCAACACCCCCTGTTCTACAGTGATTCCTTGGACTCCATCAAGCCCTGTGGAGTCAAGCAAGTTCAAGGCTTTCTGTTTGTATTAGTACCATTTGCTCCAGGAGACCTGAGCTGATCTACACAAGCTTGACATTAACCCAGGAGATAAAATCAGATGTGAGTTACCAAATCTCCATAAGGCAAGATGCTCTGGAGTAAAACAGAATATTAGCTCAGTAACAACTGAAGACTCACCTACTCTAGGACCATTTCCAGAGACAGCCCACCACAGCGCAAACATCCCTCCCTCCCTGCATCGGCAAAGCTACACAGAGAGGAGCAACAGTGAACTCCCTTCCCATGACCCCAAATTACCCCAAACTGAACTCAGATCCGACCGGAAGCCACACCCATCCCCTTCCGACCTGGAAACAGGCATTATGCAACAAAGATTTTTGCCTTGCCCTTCTCCTTCTGGCAGCCTGCCAATTAGGGAGTGTCCTTGGAGCTAACAGCTTAAATGTTGTCTGGCAAAAACAGTGGTGGCTTTCCTTCCTTCAGCACCACACCAAGGCACAGCAACTTACGTAGTGGCTGTGCCGTCTCCACAGTCCCCAACATCTGCGGAAAGGTGGTTCTTATCTGGTCCAGGAGGCCCAAGTGCAGCTGAAGTTGTGGGAGACGGAGTGGACAGTGAGTCCTGACTGCTGGTGGGAGGCTCCTCCTTGAGGGGACCGGCGCTGTCACCTAGAGGGAAAAGGAATTGGATTTCAAACAAACTGGGAAGGGAAACATAAAAAATAGCACTGTTTATCAATCAGTCCGATTATTTTCAAAATTACACTTACAATTCAGCCAGGGAACCTGATACCTTTGAAGGTTTGTGCCTATGGATTTGTTGGGTTTTGTTTTGTTTTGTTTTTTGTTTTTTTTAAACAAAACAAGACAAGAAGACACTCTTAACGGTTATAGTTTGAATATAGAATGTTCCTAGACGACAGCACTGCTGGAAAGTGGAGGAGACCTTCAGAAGTGCAACCTTGTGAAATGTTTACTTGGTCACTAGAGGAATGTCCTTCTAGGGGACAAGGACCCCAACCTCTTCTTCCTCTCTCCTTAGCAGCCAAGAGGTAACAGCTGTCTCTACCACATGTACCCAATTGCATCCCGCAAGCCTAAACACAAAAGAAACCAATCAGTCAAGGATTTAAGTTTAAAAGTGTGAGCCAAAGTGAACCTTCTCTCTGTGTAAGCTGATTTACCATAGGTGTTTATTACAGTAGCAGAAAGCTGCCTAACACACAGACAACACTCCCATGAAGAGTGAAGAAGGAAAATAACTAGTCAGGCTGAATGGAAAACAAGCACCTTTTATGCAGCCATGATGACCTTTAACCCACAAAGAACCCAGATACAAACATCAGGGACAGCCCAGAGTGGCACAGCAGCTGGGCAGAGCCAGACTCCTCAGGCTCTCGTCACTGTGCATTCTTTCATACTGGTGTGTAACGGAAGAAACGTTGAGGGACTAGCCTTTCGAGCTGCTACCCTGGATTACAATTCCTGATGGCCCAATTTATTAGTATTCCATGAAGGAGCTTCGGTTCCCGAGAACACTGAAGGGAGAGTACAGAGTTGGGTCCCCGCAGAAACTGCAGGGGAGGAATGTAAACCACAACTAAGAAGCAGATTCTAAATGAGTGTGTGATTTATGCCACTTTATAAAATGTTTGCTATCGTTTGTGTATATTTAACACCAGCTTGTGTTAAAAAAAAAAAGGGGGGGGGGACGCAGAAAAGAGCTGCAAAAGCAGCTGTTTCTCTCGACTGGTCTTCTTGCTTCCACGGCTCTCCCAGCTTCTATAAAACACTGCAATGGTACTGCCAGAGCTTTGCTTTTTCCGCCCAAAGAACTTATTAAATATTGACTCCCCCAGTGACCTGCAGAGGAAGCAGTTCTATGGAAACAGCACTGACTTGGCCTTGATTTTCCAGGTGATGGGTCATAACAATTGCCCGACGCTGCCACAGCAGCAAATGGAGGTCCACAACCTCAGCCAACATAAGCTCCGAGTGTTCTGAGCCCTCACAGTTTCCCGTCCTGGATCCGAGGCGCAGTGTGCGCAAAAACACCAGGGTCAGGGAAGACCTCGCTTGCAGAAAACCATTCCAGAAACACTGCAATTTCTCCCTTCTAAAATGAAGCACAAGACAAATTCTGGGCCCTGCCTAAGCTAGATCTTGGGATGCTAACCTTGAGAACTGGGTGTAGAAAATAAATCTGACTCCTGACCTAACTCAGAGATAAAGCTCAGCGAGTGTGTCTTAGAAATGACAACCAGAAAAGCTAAATTGGGGGAGTGTGCATCAACAATAATCGAGAATGGGGTGCGGAAGAGGTGCCTAGGGAGACATGGGAATGGAGGAATTCCATGAGTACACAGTCCTTAGCACCCTGCAGGGAAGGTGGGCGTGTGGAAACAGAGCAGTGAGCTGAGCCAGTATTCTCCCCGGACTGTGCCTCCCTGCAAGTCTTGTCCCATGCTTGTTACAAACAAATTCTAGAAATACTGCTTAATTTTTCTTTCGGCTAAGATGCTTCTTTGATTGCCATTCAGCACAAACATGTTTATAACTGGAGAAATTCCGTCCCAACAATAGGGCTGGGCCAACTTGGAGGCGAGTGAACCAAAACCCACCGTTAGAACGCAGCTTCCGTTCTTTTTACAACAGAGTTCCCTCTGAAGGAAGGGCCACCTCTTCCAGAGCTTAGAAAGCTCAACTCCAGTTCTCTGCACAAGAGAACAAACTGTGTCCCTGAGAGGCACTCAGCTGGATGTGCTGGCACAAAGCTGCAACCTCAGCACTCTAGGGCCTCGAAGGCTGAGAATTACATGTAGATATCCAGCCTGGGCTACACACGGAGGTCAAGCTAGCCTGGACTACGCACAGGACCACCAAGAGGAGGCTCCAAGATAATTTCTATGGCTTCTATGTGAAATTACTCCCCCTGCAAATACGTTCCTATGTTTGAAACTGTCCTGAAAGGTTTTGGAACCTTTAAGAGGCAGAGCCTCAAATGTTTGGGGCCTGGCTGCTCTGCTATTTTACGATCTGCCCCTACTTCCTATCCCCTGGATGCTTCCCTGATGGGGGATGCAATGAACCTAACAGGTGCTCACACCTCTCGGTGCCACCAGGATGGACTGCGCTTATCTCTTCAAACTGCAAGCCCAAAGAACTCCTCACCTCACCTCTTCAGTGGCTGCTTGACAGGGCTTTCAATGATAAAAGCACCCTCAGTGTCAAGCAACCTCAGGACAGCTACCAATGTGAGCTCAGCTACAGGAGCCCAATTCTGCAGCTCCTCATGCAGAGCAGGCTCCTTCACGGTGACAGTGACACACAGTTGGTTTCCTGGCTTCATAAGGCCGAAGCCTAGACTGCCATTCCTCCAAGGTGGTTCACTGACTCCAGGGCCTCACACAGCAAAGCAGCTGTGGAGGGTCTGAGAGAAGCCTTCCTCCTGACTCCTTCCTACCACGAAAAGGGCTGTGCAGGAGAAGCAGGTCTGAGGAACCCGTGAGCAGAGGTTTTACTTTAGAAACATGCCTGGGTGTTTTTCCCCCAGACACAGAAGCTCATGTACAGCACCTCTAATCTTTTCCCCAGGTGCACTGACAGCGCACAAACTGTCGCAGCGTGCTGAACCACATTCTATTAGGAGAGCTGGCTTCCTGTCTGCCAAACAGTGCCAACCTGAGCCCTCAGGGGACAATGACATGGGTGGGAGTATGCAGACTGAGCAAACCAAGGCACCTCGCTCTCCTTTTCAGCATCTGACCTCCTCTCCTGCCTCTGTCGGGGAACGGGTCTGTATACTGGACAAAAATCACCAAATACGAGGAGCATTGTGTAAACACAGTGTATACACAGCGAGTCTTAGAACCATCTCCCCAACTTCTGTTCACAGTAATTTCGCCTAATAGTGCGTGCGGGTTGTCAATATATCCATATGTGAAGACAGAGCCTAATCCCAAGTGTTGTCCTCAGACACCTTTCCCCCTCTGAGACAGGGTCTCTCAGTGGCCTGAAATTCAACATATAGTCTACGCCAGCTGGCTAGCAAGACAGAGGAGTCCACCCATCTACTCCTGCCCTGCTCTGGAATCACAAGCATATGCCATCAGGACCAGATTTTTTTTTTAGTATGTGTTCTGGGATGGAAGTCAGATCATCACGTTTGCAAATTATTAAGTTATCACCTAAACCATATATCACTTCAAATCTTCTGAGATTAGTTTATAACTGAAGCTGCAATCCGGCAGTTTATTGTTCGCTGTGCATGAACAGAGCCTGGGGCCCAGTGCGTGCCAGGCAAGCACTCTCCCACAGGGCCACAGCCACGGCCCCACTCTGATCATTTTCATCTCCCCCTTTACCCTCAGGGGCCAGCCACGCTTTCATGAGCATCTACAAGGAGTCCTGTGAATAAAAGAACAAAAATGATACTGAACAACTTCTGTTTGGAATAATCAGCAAGACAAGCGGCAACACCTGACCTAAACCTAACTTCCACCAAACACTTGTTAACTGTGCACTCTTTCCTCTCTCAACTAAAGCAGCATCAATTTGGCATTTTGATGTCACATAGTAGTTTCTCAACCTATTCTAGCCTGCCACCCAACTTCCAACATATATGCTTTGAGGGTGGAAACTATGTCTCAGGCTTGGTAATTCTTCACAAGCACAATGTGCTACCAGGCAAAATTGAGAGTCCTGAGGTAATGAAATGGACTCTGCGGTACAAGAAGGATCATGGATATGAAAGCCACTGCCTCCAAAATTGGGCAGAGAACAGGGGTGAATTTCAGTGTGTTTTCACAAAATTGGCTAGTAATTTCTACTTGCCAACTCCTCCCTTCCAGACCACAAACATCTCCAACTTCCTGCCCTCAGACTATTCACCAGGCACATCATGGATGAGACTTTACAGTCACAGCATCAGTCCCTAGCCCAAAGGTGCTCACAGTTTAACACAGGAGACATTGATAATAAACAGAGCAAAAGGTGGCATTTGCATAATGTGACTTTCTCAAGGAGCTTTGAGACTCAGAAATAACGAGTTTAAAAACCTGACAGTGGGAGGGATGGAAGACATGTGGGAGACATGCAACAGAAATAAGGAGAAATTACTGCCAGACTCCCAAAGAATAAAGGCTGTGGTAGAGAAACATCACAGTGGAAAGACAGGTGAGAGCTTGGCAGTTTCAAAGCTGTTAAGCAGTTGGCTCTGGCTGGAGTATGGAGCAGAGGCAGAAAACGGGGCTCTACGTGCAGTACGAGGGCACCTGAATTCACCTGCAGCTGGAGAAGTGTCGCTGCAGGAATTACAGGGAGCAACGTGGTCCAGACACTGGACCCAGGAGACAGCCACGCACTGCAGTCAGCAGCACTCAGTGAAGACGAGTGCGGAAGACAGTGACTCTCAAGCCCCCCTAGAAACCAGACAGAAAGGCGTGCCAGAGGAACGACGCATTTCTCTATTTAGTCTGATAGCTCGCTTTCTTGCAGGGCTGAGGACCCGGCGGGGGTCTTACATGCTGGGCATGGGCCCTAGCACCAAGTGTCTTAATTAGGGTCACCACTGCTGTGGTGAAACACCATGACCAAAGCAACCTGGAGAGGGAAGGGTTTATTTGGGTTATACTTCGACAGCACTGTTCATCATACAAGAAGTTAGAACAGCAACTCAGGCAGGGCAGAAACTTGGAGAAAGGAGCTGATGCAGAGGCCATGGAGGGCGCTGCTTACTCGCTTGCTCCTCATGGCTCGCTCAGCCTGCTTTCTTATAGAACCCAGGACCACCAGGCCAGGAATAGCACCATCTATCACTAATTTAAAAAAAAAAAATGCCCTACAGGCCTGCCTACAACTCAATCTCCTGAAGGCATTTTCTCAGCTGAGGTCTCCTCCTCAGCCTATGTAAGCTGACATAAAACTACCAAGCACACCGAGTGACAACGCCAAGTGTGATCTGTCATAAGCTTGAGCAGCTGAACAGTACTCTACTTTCATAACCAATGAGCCAGACATTGGTAGAAAACTAGATCAAGAAGGGACAACTCTCAAGACACCTCCCAGCCCAGGTCTACCACAGCCAATAACTGACATTAATTGACTTTAGTATTCTGGTAAGCTCTTACTCTTGCTGACTTCCTTGGTCCAGTGACGGCCAACGGTTTTCGCCATTCATCACTGGTCACTGGACCTCAGCAGCAGCCCCTGTGTGTGTGTGTGTGTGTGTGTGTGTGTGTGTGTGTGTGTGTGTGTGAAAGAGCCAGGCTTCACACTACCCTACCTTATCACTGCTGTCATTTTTTTTTCTTGTCTTCCTCTCAAAATATTTCCTGACAGTATGGAAATCAGGCTGCTCCCCGAGTCCCTTCTTGGTCGGCCTCCACTAAGCCTCAAATGTGCTCATCATATTCCACATATCTCAAGAAGCCTCTGCAACAGGGCTGGGAACGAGTTCTCTGCACAAGCAGAACACCTCCATGTTCCTCATCCTGAAATACCTGGCCTGCATATTAACAAAGTAAGAACAAAAGGGTGAAGACAGGAAAAAGAATATCTGACTTACTGTTCAGATTTAATTTACTCAAACCTCACAGTCACATGTTTGATTAGTTCAAAGACATGTGTGGGCTGCTATTATGGGGTCCGTGTTAGCTCAGAATGACCTGAGAGACTCCTAATTATCAAATGGCTAATCTCTAGGATCAGAAAGGTTTGCTGAGAACTAAGAAACTATTCCCACAGGGACACAGTTACACTTTTCTGATATAAGGCGCAATCAGGGATTTTTCTAGTAAAAAAAAATTTAGTTGGAAATACCTTCTCTCTTCTATATATGCCTAGAAACAACAAAAAGATGAAGACATCCATGCCTTCAAACACCTGTCCATTACCTCTGTGCAACAAAGACAGAAAGGAAATATTCAGGAGTCAACGGAAGCATAAGCCACAGGCTAACAGTTCCAGAACCCCCTGAGCCCAGGAGACCAGACAACACTCAGATCCTGTGGCATCACACTGCCATGACCAGGCCTTGGGCAGCATGAAGCTCTCTATACTAAATGCAAACACAAGCTCTGTGCTAAGACCATTCGCCTGAGGAACTGGATTTGTCTATTCGCTATTTGCTAAGAACAGAACTTGGTTTTAAGCCAAGCACCTTGACAAACTGCTGGAATCAACAGCTAAGGTAAGGAAAGGAAAAAGGAAGTTTGGGAAAGGGAGAGAGGACGGATTTGACACATCCTTGCCAGCACACTCACAACACTTGAATTTCTAAGAACAAAAGGAAACACAGTCTTATGGCTTGAGTATAAAATATGTTTCTACAGCAAAATTCTGAAAAGTTGGTGTCCCGCTGGTGCACTATTTCTGGGAGATTCTGAGAATGTAAGGAGGGAGCTCCTAGCTGGAAGAAATAGTTAGCTGGGATAGAACTTCAGGGACTCTCTCTCTGGCTACTTTCTGACTCACTTTCCGCTTCCTGGATCCCCATGACATTGGTATCTGTCCTCTGTCACATGCTGCCACCAGCATTACGTTCCGCCCAGGTGTGCAGGGCCAATCAACTAAGGATCAACCTCTGAAACTATGAGCCAAAATAAGTAATTTCTCCTTGCTTTTGTTAGGTACCGAGACACAGCTGAGCAAGAGGAACCAGTCAGCATACTCAGAAAAAAATGACAATTCAACAGCCGAGAAGTGCACAATAGAGAGCAGAAGCAGAACGCCGACACCTCGGTTCTGGAAGAAACAAACTGTGAGGAAGAGATTCTCTTGTGTGTGTTCTTTTTTTTTTTTCCTCTTTTTTTATTTTATTTTATTAATTACACTTTATTCACTTTGTATCCCCCCATAAGCCCTTCCCTCCTCCCCTCCCGATCACACCCTTCCTCCCCTCCCGATCACACCCTCCCTCCCCCTTCTTCACACATGCCCCTTCCCAAGTCCACTGATAGAGGAAGTCCTTTTCTCCTTCCTTCTGATCTTAGTCTATCAGATCACACCAGGAATGGCTGCATTGTCTTCCTCTGTGGCCTGGTAATGCTGCTCCCCCATCAGGGGGAGGTGATCAAAGAGCAGGCCAATCAGATTATGTCAGAGGCAGTCCCTCTTCCCATAACTATGGAACCCACTTGGACACTAAACTGCCATGGGCTACATCTGGGAGGAAGAGATTCTTAAAGCAGTAAGGTTACATTTCTGAAAACTGAAGAAACCGCAGCAGAACTCAACCTAATGGACTCAAGTACAGCAAACTGGGGAATAAAGAAAACCATGGATGTAAGAAACTTTGTATCTGATATTCTTTAATATCAGAACAAAACCAAAACCTATGCAAACATAAAGAACACACCATAGAAAAGTCAGTCTAACAAAAGAATTCTCTACAGAACTTAGGACAGAATCTAGCAAGACTTCAAAGAATCAAAGGAAAAGAATTCTGTCATTCAAAATGTGAGGATGTAATAAAAACATCACCGGACACTGAAAATTCCTAACGGCCTGACCCCCCAAAGTACTATCCTGGCTAATCCCACACAGATTCTTCAAGATTTCCTAGAGAAGACACAGAGGGAAGGCCAACAACTACTGCTGCCGGTGATAAAGGAGATGAGACGGGAGTAACCAATTCTAGGAAACACCAACAAAGGTGGGAAGATGAGACTGTTTTTCTTGCTGGTTGTGGAAGCAAACGTAGATAGTTTAAGAACACAACAGTGAGGATGCATAGCTCAAATAAGGACAACTGCTTTAGAAACAAAAAGACAAGAGACCACCATCAGAAACAGCAGACGCTGGTTTGCTTTCTTAAAGAAAAGGCAGAAAAGAAAGAAATGCATCAAACGCATTAAACGAAAATTATACAATGACAGAAACTGTAACGTAATGGTAATTATATGAAAATGGATTAAACTTGCCAATTACAAGACAGTGACTCTCCCAGGGCTTTTCTTAACTCAAGCAATATGCTGACTTAAAGAAGCAAATGTAAGGTGAAAACGGCCATGTTGAAAATACGAGAACAGAGGATGAATGTGCCAGGTAAATAGAACCCAAAAGAAAGGTACTGACAGGAGGCACATGAAGGTCATTTAACAGAGATAAACAGATAAAAATAAGAGACAGCCTCAAGTAACCAACCACAGGTTAAAGGAAAAGACAGAAAACTCAACACCGTAGCTACAGGCTTTGACATGCTCCACTCAGATCACACACGTAACAAGAAAAGGAATCAACGTGTAAGGTGGAGCTTTTTTATACATATACACCCCTACAGCCTCACCACCCCCACAGACACACACATACAACTTGTAGCAAATAGAGGATAACCGTGTCTTCAACATCACATAAAATATTTTTGAAGGAAGACTACAAAGTCTTAAATACGGTCATCTATTACTGTGAAGAGACACTATGGCCAAGGCAACTTACAAAGGAAAGTGTTTCACTGGGGCTTGCGTAGTTTCAGAGGGTAAGGCCCTGCCTATCATGGAGAGAAGCAAGGCAGCACAGGCAAGCACGCATGGCACTGGAGCGGACAGCTTACATGTTGAGACAGTCATAGGGGGAGGAGGAAAGATGGGAAGGGAAAGGGACAGGCAGAAAGGCTGGGGAGAAAAAAGAGAAATGAGGATAGCATGGGCTTCTAAAACCACAAACTGTACAATCAGTGACACACATCCAATAAGGCCACACCTCCTAATCCTTCCCAAACAGTTCTACCAGCTAGGGACCAAACATTCAATCACCTTAGGCAATGGAGACTATCCTCATTCAAATCCCCACAGATACCAAAAGAATTGCAAGACAATCGTAGCAAAATACTATACTTTACACTAAATAAGGCTACTAAGAAAGCTATAAAGAAACTAAGAAACACTTAAAATTAAATGATAATAAAAAAACGTTTCATGCTAAAACTTGTAAGGTAACCCTAGCTTTAAAATATTAGGAAATAAGAGGATAATATGCCAACAAATAATCTTCCCAAATATTGAAAGCCAAAGAACAGTCACCACAGAATTCACTGGGATACAGTTGGCACCTTTATTTTAGTGTACTCACAACAGGAATTATTAACACGCTGTAAATACTACACATAAGCTGCTATATAAGTAAAAAGCTAATATTCTTAAGTGCTACTTTCATTGCCCACTAGCATATAAAGCTTGCTGTTAAGACCGCAGAGGAAATCAACAGGAAAATGTGAGCTGGCATCTAGTAACTTCCTGTAGACACATAGACATAAATTCAAGCATCAACATCATCAACTGGTTTATTTTTGAAAGTGGCTTCAATACAAATTAGGTGGGCTTCCCCGGTAGGGCTTGGCTGAACCAGCCTCCTGCCATTATGCCATTCAGCATTTCCCATGGTACAGAAAACCACTCACAAACGGCTACTACACTGTACCATACTGGCCGTTCATCCCATGACAAACAGGGGGCATTGGAAAGGGCTGTGGGGCCTCGTGTCAGGAACTCACTTCCTACTTCTTGACATAACTTCTAGTTTGTTAAAATAAGGTCTGGTTGGTTTTATCAAAACTAGTGCATAACGCTGCATGAACTAGCAAAATCTGTAACATGCTAACCTGTCCATTTCCCTTTCCCCAGCTCAAAAGGCTACTGTAGTTGATATCATACATAAAAATGTCATGCTGAGCAGAAAATGTGCAGGTGGCCTGCATCGTGGAATCTGTCCTGGAGGTGGGACAGATATGGGATGAAGACAGAGAGCAAAAGATATCTTTATTATCCTTCCTAAACCAAAGGATACGCCAGGCACAGCACTGTGGATCAGGCAGTGCTGCCTCCCAGTACACAGTCACTACAAGCCCATGCACAGTGGTGGCATACAGGAAATGACACCTTGCCACAGCCATCCTCAATTGGTCTGGTCGGAAACTTGGCACTGTAATTAGCACATGTAAGGATCATTTACACATGATCTACCTCTCCTACCCAGGTCCTGAAAGCACATTAACACACTGGCTGCTTTCCGACCACCGAGTGTGGATTCTGTGGATGGGGGAACGTTCCGAATCTCTAGTTCTAAATGAGGAACATGACTCCAAAAGGGAATGCTGCAGCCTGACATTGCTTCAAAAGGGAAATGCTGCTACACCGACACAACCCAAAGAATATCACTGACACAGACAGACAGACACACACACACACACAAAACTGTTTTCTTCCAAGTTGCTCATTCCTTGGTTGTCCACCAAAGTCAGGCTGTTTCTTCACAACTTACCACAGAGTCAGGCTAGCCCAGAGCATCATGGGTTCTTCCAGCTGGGAGCTACAGCCCACAAAGGAAAGAGCAGCACCGAGCAGAAAGGCTGCAAAGCAGCATGGCTGGGAAGGCGCACAGCAGATCCAAAATCCAATTAACACCTACACAGCCAAGGAAAAGCCAGTGCTTCTCTTACAGCCTCCCATATGCTAGTCAAATGAACCAGAAATGGCCAAAGAACGGTGGCACACTGTCTTCAGATGCTCTGTCAGGAGAGGCAAACACATGAGATCTGTACAAGGAAGCTGTCGGCAGCAAGACAAAAAAAATTATTCTCTTTCAGAATTCTGAGACCAGATATTTATTCCACCTTCATCAAAACCTACACCGGAGAAACTACATTAACTTACTTATTAGTTCTCCTTAACTAGAAATGTGTGTGTAAACACATACCCCATTTCTTAGGTAGACACTTCGTTTTTTTAAAGATTGGTTGGAAAACTGAGTTAAACAACACACATCATTAAGATGTGAATGAACCAAAAATTATCCTCTTAGAAAACAGAGAACTCCTATATTCAGGAAACTTTCCTTATATCTTAGGGTAGAAGGAAGTGTGTGGGGGGGACCCAGCCATGACAGATGCCCATCACAAAAAGAAAGCTAACTGTGAGACCTAAGTGACAGTTGCCAAGTACAAGGGGTGCTCCTCGCCTGATGTGAATGCAGACATCTGTAATCTCAGGTACCTAAAGCAGAAGGATTTCCACACAGGCACTTAAGGAGATGGTGTCAAGGCAGAGGATAAAGGGCTGGGTGAGCCGGCCCCTGCAGAGAATGTGCTTAGCATGTGCAAGGCCCAGGGTTCTAGTCCAACCACTTCTCACCCAATCCCACTCGCCTCCCCCTTAGTCACACTGCAAATTCTAGTAATGACACCCGGCGTAGGAGACCAGACACTGCTTTTTTCATGTCATTTTGCTCTCAAGAAATAAGGGAAGTCAGAAAGGAAGCTATAACAATGCTCAGTAACACATAAGCCGGTGAGAGCGGCTAAGAGAGAGTAACCATCCTTACTGGCATCGCCATCTCCGCATCTGAAGTCACCTCCAGGAAGGGGGCTTCCACTTAAAAGAACAGCCCCTCCCACCCCATAATCCCAAAGTACAAGACAAGAGCACATAAGAGTAGACCTCAAAACAAGCACACAGCGAGCAAGAGGAAAGTCAGCTTCCCAACTGCCAACTAAAATGAAAAGACATGGTGAAATGGATAGATGATGAAACGGTAAAACGAAAAAGCATGAGAAAACAAAATAGAGTTGCCATAACTAATTAATACATTTCTTCCTGCTTTCCATGGTGGAGACAAGGAAAGGGTTGGAAGGAGGAAAGGGAAGAGGAGAAGTGATATAATACTTTAATTAAAAATTTCAAAAACAAAGGAAAAAATTAACACAATGCTTGCCTTAAAAAGCCATTGGACAGCTAAAATATGCCAAAATTATACACTGGGGACAGCTGATGGCAGAATCAGCTGTAGAATAATCAAGCCCATGACAAAAACAAAACAAACAAAAAATAATAACAACGAAACCAGAGGACATCATCAAATTACAGCACCAGCTGACAGTCACTGGTTACAGCTCAAGGTGCCATCTCTGCCACTTGCAAAGGTCAACAGAAGTCTGCAGCAATTCAACTAGAAGCAAGAGAGGCCAGTTTAGTAGACAAGCCAACCAAAGCCACAGCAAACTGTTTCAGCCTGAAAAGCAGGGCATTTTTCATTATGATTACAGTCCTCAGCATTCTTTTTAAGAGACTGAGATTTCTACCTTCACCAACAAATGAAACGATGCAACAGCCGTGTATCATTGTCCTTAGAAACTCAATTGTGCTTGGCAAAAACCATGTCACAGTTGCACTGCACAAACCCCTAAGGCACGGAGGGGGCGTTGCTGAGGCTGTAAAAGCCATCTAGTGGAGGCCAGAGATGTTAGCCCAAGTTCACCTAAACACAGACGTAAGTCTACCACCCACAAAACTCTTTGCTACCCAAGTTATCTCCAGTAGCAGCAACCCCAAATTGCAAGAGAACGTGCACAGCAGAGGAGGGCAGGTGGGAAAAGATGGAAGCCACAGCATGGCCCATCAAGAACAAAGAAGCTAAGCAGAAAAAGCTGGCCGTGGCTGCACCGTTATGCCAGAGCGCTGCTCCTCAGTCCTCCTACTTCAGGAGCTTAAGGGATACCCAGAACAGACAGCACAAAATGCAAGGGAGAGCTGAGACTTCTCTACACATGCCTTCATTTACATGTTTATAAATGAAGTGTTTCCATGTTGTTTGTATGCACATGTGTAGGTCACATGTTATAACAAGGGATTACTGGAAAAAACGATATAATCACAAATCCCAGATTCTCAAGCCCTGTCAGCTGGTTGTGTTCTTAGATTTCTATGCTTCCCGGCGTATTTAAACATTTCCTTTAGAGAGTCTCTTATGACTTCCTTTTCATTCAAGGTCCTACTGTTGGGGGAGGGGTGGGATGGAAAACTTTTATCATTATTGCAAGCCTGTGCCCGAGCTACAGTTCAGCACATCAGCACAGAGCTGAAGTGCCTACTCCTACAGCCAGATGGCCTGGTAGTCCTGGCCTTGTTGCCAACCAGCTGTGGGGTCTAAAAGAACCACTGACCCTCCCTGTATCCCAGGTTCTTGATTTCCAGAGATCAATACTCCCTGCAGTTTGAGCTGACGGAAGCTTACGCTTAGTAAATAAGTAAATATTGGCCAGGACAGAGTCTAGGCAGCAGGATAAGCGGCAGTCGCTCCATCACTCCTCAACTTTGTGGCATATCCCTCCAGAAACCATCAACACGCTTCAGAAAATAACACGTGAATCGTGCTTCTCCAAAAGAAGCTAATAAACAGAGTGAAACAGCTACCATTTCTGTTATGACCCAAAGAGAAAAATAAGATCATGATCACATATATTTCACACCTGAAAAGATCCGTGAAACTTAGAAAATACTGAGAGATCCAAAATTCCATAGATAGATAGATAGATAGATAGATAGATAGATAGATAGATAGATAGATAGATAGATAAAAGCCTTAATTTGAACAGGCTCAAAGAGTATCTTTTAAACCTCCAAAGGTGACAGCGTACTTCCTCCATGAACAGGCTCACCGAAGGGATTCAAGACCCACAAGTGCCAGCCACAGTCACCAAGGCCAAACACAGACACTCTAGAAAAAAAATTCAAGTGAAGGCACTGTCTCCTCTTTTTCCTCAACATGTGGCAAGGAGTGGGTAGGGTGTGAGAGAGAGGCAGTGAGGTTGTTCAGATGCCTCAGTTGCAGGCATACCTATATTTTCTGCTAGGTTGTTCTGGGTCTTTATGAGTTCTCCCAGTAATGTAAGCAATTTGGGATTGGCCACATTGGCATAATACCTTCACCTTCAAGCTATCTGCTCATCTTCTGGCTATCAAAGAAAACACCTCAAATCAGTCACTCTTTGACAGCCCTAAAGATTCTGTTTCATTCAGGATAAACAATACTGTGGTTGGTTTGAAAAGATGTTTCTTAGACAGCCCGGCTACCTCCTACGCTGCAAGACTCTCAGAGAGGGCTAAAAAGAGAGTGACAGCTGCTTGAATTCAGAATTGGAAATTAAAATAAAAGCTATTAGAAGTGGAAAAAGAACACACTCCACAGGGAGATGAGCTTTAAAGGAATTTTCTCTCTTCTGTAAAGGCTAGTTACCTGCCATGAACTTTCTCTCACCACAGTACAGCTATCTGTTTCTTAAAAGCCTTCTTTTTTTTCTCCTCCCAAGAACAGGGGGACAATGTTCATCCCACACAGAAGCATAGTTGAGACTGCACGGGAAGCTGGAGAAGCTGGAGAAGCTGCCTTTGCTTTCTCACTAGCGGAGCTCACAGAGGCTTGAGAAGAGATGCCCAGGCAGAAGCAGCTGCATGCAGGATGCGCCAGCATGCCACAACTCGGTTAGAGCTGCCTGTTCTCATCCACTGATCTGGTCCCTGTAGAAACGAGTTCAGATGTACTCGTTCTACATGGGCTGCCACATTTTGGGCCTGGCCTCAGACTCAGCATTACGATGCAGTAATTCTGTATCAAGGGATCACCGCGTGCTCTGAGGGGCGGGAAGAGGCCCACACTCAGTAAGTTACTTCCCAGAGCCCACCTGTCCCTTATCAGGTTGAACAATTACGAAAACATCCAGAAGAACCATGTCCAACCCCCAAATGGAGATCTGCTTGCAACTAGTTAGCTGGGTTGATTAGATTCTTTGTGAAGCTGATCAAATGTGTCTACAGGAAAGCCAACAGCCACAGGATAAACAAAGGGTCAGCGTGATGATGCCTGCCAACCGTGATTTTACGGTCTTCCTTGTGTTTCTCACACTGTTGGAAGTGCTCTGCTAACCTTCTGGACAAGACAACATAGCCCAACTCCCCAAGAAAAGCAGGCCTGAACAGGCTTTATAAGTATGTTCTCTTGGGAGCACTCAGCCACAGTTGTCAACTGGGCATCCCTGCATTTTTTGTTCGGTGGTGGTCTTCCCTGCTCTGGGATAAGCCTAGGTATCAAAGTGGACATGTTGTCAGAAGTGGGGAGAGGGGGAAAAGGAAGAAGGGAGGGGAGAGAGAGGGAGAGAGGGAAGGAAGGGGAGAATAAACTGAGTTCTGCCCAATTCCAGTACCAGTTGAGGTGCCAGTATAGGTGGAGGAAATCACATAGGGCCTCACCCCTACAAGAAAAGCTATAAGCAGTTAACAGCTGCTGAGAGAGGGAGAATTATTCTTCCCCAGGGACTAGCCCTGTGACTGTTTCTCCAACACCAAGTGGTCAGCCTTAGAAACACATGCAGGCAATGCTGAATGAACGGCAGGTCATGTGTTCATATTTATTCATTTATGTGTATAAATAACAATAATGCTTTAAAAAGTAGAAGGTCCCATGAGTTTGCAAAAAGATAGGAAATGATAGAATCATATTTTAATTAAAACTTCAAAATGTATTCAGAAAAAATAAGTTTTGTCTTATTTATGATTTCAAAGACTATTTTTTCCCTATGAAGATATAACATTTTTATATTTAATACTTCTCTTTCCATGGCCTTTCCAGATTCAGGAATCCTATCCTTTGCTTACAACTATTTAGTATTTTTCTTATCCTTCTGAGCCACAGTCACCTTGCCGAAAATGGTCTGGCTCTAAGAACACCATTGAGGAGGAACAGCTGGGTTTGAGTGGTCACCATCACGTCCAACACATGGCCAGTAACGGTCTCCATCTCTTTCAGTGGTGGTTACACCATAACTGTGATCAAAAATCAGCTTGAACCTGTAAAGCAGTGTGCAGGACAAAGATTTTGCATCCACCGCCGTAAGAACTATGAATAAAGGACAGTGTCCGAAACCTCAACAGTTAATAATGTCCACTATTTTAGGATTTTTAAAAATCTACATATGCTAGGGACATTACAGAATACTTGTCTACCATACTTGAGGCTCTGAGTTCACCCCGCAAAAATCTACATTTAGAAGACCGCACAATGGCCTGCTTTCTCATCTTCTCTCTTTTTGCTCATGCCTCAGAATCAAAATAAATTCTCTTACTCTACCAAAACTGGCTAAACTCATGTCCATCACCACTGTTAGTGTCCACTGCTGCCATGTGACACTAAATGGTGTCTGAAAGGACCTCTACATGATCATTCTGCTCCACTCTGCATTCAGAGGCTGATCCAGACAGGGATGACTTCTGCAAAGAATCACAACGAAGCACCAGTCCTCTTTTCTATCTCCTTCTCCCTCACCAGCTTATGCTCGTTCCCTTTTGCTTATAAGTCTCTGTTCTCCCCAACACACACATACGTGCGCATCCACACATAGTATCCACCATGCTGAAGGACTACAATAACACACGTTCAACAAAATGTTTGAACTTAACATTTAACACATTTGCCATCCAAATGTTAACAGTGCCAACCCAACAATACTCAAGAAAGACCAACAATAGATAATATTACATCCTGCCAATTGGCTTGCCAGATGATTCTGTCCTCAACCCGCATTAAATCATATTTTTAACTTGCCTAAAGAAGTAAACTGCTATATCATGTACAGAAGACAGGCACAGAATATCTAATTATATTCAGAAAGATGCATATAACAACTAAGCCCATAAACATCGAGTTGCGTTTAAAATTAGAGCTGGTATGAAGGAAGGAAGAACCAGTCAAAACTCAGATGGTAAGCCTCTCCTCCTCAGTCTTCAAATCATTACTTCGATTTTTTTTTTCCTGCCTTGAAAGGAAAACAAGAGAAGTCACTTTAATCTTAGGCAGGCTCACAAACTTTCCTCCGTGTTAAAGGAAAGTAGAGAAAACATGGCAGCCCCAACTCATACAAGAGTGGGTATGGACATGAACACAGAGGAGCAGAGAACAAGCCAATCACATTAGCTTAGGTGTCCTTAGTACTAGTTCTAAGGAAATAAGAAGAAGGAAAATGACTTCATCACATACTTAGCCACACTGATGTAGTTTTGAAGTTCAAGGGATTCGTAAAGGCTGCAGGAAAATGAGCAATGTGCAATCCATAAGATAAAAAGGCAGGCATTTCAGAAGGCTTGCTAGCTGCTTTAATTAAGAGAACTAGATACTGCACTCTCTTCCACTCATGTTATTAATGAGCTTTAAGGAAATAACTAGAATCTTAAGTTCCTTTGCAAGTAAGTTGAATGTCATCTAATCATATGACAAATATTGTTTCCAATTGCTTTCTAACACCTATATCAAAGTCACTCTATAGCCAAGCTCGTGCGCTCCCTGAGTCTGACAACTGTAGTACTGACTTTCACGGTAAACGTGCCCACAGCGTTTATCTGTTTATTATTAACATAGTCTTTGTTAAAAGCCCAAGCTGCTGATTTCAGCTGTCAACTCTCAGCCACACCCAGCGTGCAGAAGACTGTCCTGCTTCAAGGCAGGGTTCTAGGCCATAGCCTGCCTCAGGCACACCTCCCCGTGCAGGCTGCGGACTCCTCACAGTGACCTTTGAATTTGCTGGGATGCCAAACCATCCAGGCATTCTCCAAGACTGACTGGCTCCACACAGACATTCCATACCGAAGGCTCCTTACTCAGAGACCAAACCTGTGACCAAATCACAGGTAATCTTCACTCACTCAAAGCCTTACCTCAAATCTTAGCAAGAAGACACAAATCCACCTAATGTTTAAACAAAAACCAGCCTGGCTTTTACGAAGGCAGATTTACCTTCATCTATCATGAGACAAGGGGGACAGGACATACTCACATTAAAACATTCTACCAGACTCATACTACATTGTAAACAGATCAGATAAAACACAGGAAGCGACTGCACTGTGAGGATGTCAATCATGTTTTTAAATGGGTTTCTGAGCCCTCATGAAGTTGAAAATAAGAAGATGCAGAATACTAAAGAAGGCATTCTCGAGCTGCACATTTTGCACAGTGTGGGTGTGTGCGTACGGGGTGGAGAGAAAAAGAAAAAAAAGAAGGCATTCTCAGTTCCAGCAACAAGAATCAACAAGTACGATGGACATGGTGGTGTAGTGCTGGGGTGAGCATTCCCAACGCTGAGGCAAAGGGGATCACTGAAAGTACCAGGCCAGCCTGGCCTACGTGGCAGGATGCCTTCTCGAGAAACTGAAATTGTAATAAAAAAAGAATACGTAGATATTTTTGAGGAGGCAGAATTAACAGCTTAACAGTAACAAGCAACTGCTTTTTGAGTGCCCTTTCCCTGTGTGCCGCCTTTCAGATATGTGTTCCCCATGTCTCTCCACTGTTCTCAATATACATATATATTCATACAACCCGAATTCGAAGCTTATCGTCAGCAGTAAGGGAGGTATTGTTTTAACTGATTTATATTACCTTCTTGCCTTCAGGGTAATATAAAGATCACTCAATCACCAAACTCAGGTGCTTTCCTATGACAGCAACTTTGAGATAGATGGATTAGGGCTGGAGAGATGGCTCAGCAGTTAAAAGCACTGACTATTCTTCCAGAGGACTCAGGTTCAATTCCCAGGACCCACAGGTGGCTCACAACCACCTGTGACTCCAGTTGCAGGGGATCCAGTGCCCTCTTCTGGCCTGCATGGGTACTGCACACACATGGTACAGAGCCATGCTCACTCAAAACAGTAACAGATGTTTAATTTCAAACAAACAAAAACCAAGGTTGGCCGGAAACTGGATAAGCCAGGGAGCTAGTAGGAAACCAAATAATTTTCTGCTAAAAACCCACAGCAATTAAATGGCTCCTAACAACATTCTGCTATACCCACAGATTAGTATCTTGCTCAGCCTTCTTTAGAGATGCTTTCTTCTACAGTAGCTCCATGGCCAGCCGCGGATGCCCAACACAAAACAAACAACACTGGTTTGGAAGGGTTTTTGTCTTGTTTTGTTTTGTTTGGGGGGCTTGTTGTTGTTTTGGTCTCAAATGCTTCATCTGGGTTTTTTTTTTTTTTTTTAACTTTACAGCTCTTGTGCTTATTTGTTATGGTCTCAAATTTTGTTTTTGTTGGTTTTCTGTGTGTGAGATTATGTACATTTCTTACACTTTTTCTTTGGCTCTGTCTCTCTCATGTTTTGTCTTATTCTAGTTTGCTTGGTTTTATTTTAGTATTATTTTTTTTTAGAGACCACTTTGTATTCTAATAAGAGAGAAAAAGAAAGGGTGTGGATTCGGGTGGGTGGGAAATGGGGAGGATCTGGGAAAGAATAGTGAGAATATATTGTATAAAAAATATTTTCAATAAATAAATGGTAAAAAAAAAGTCAAGGTTATCACCAAAAATAAAGTTATAAAATAAAAATAAGACAGTAAAATGGCATGTAATTAAACATCATGAAACAACAAACAAAAGACAGAATAAAATTAATACATAATTGATGCTTTTATCCCCACAAAATCAAGTAATATTTAAGAAGTAAACACCAGTAGTGATTGTGGTTCAGTGAAAGATCATCTGCTCGACACTGAGAAAAAAATGTTGACCTAAAACTTAAGAGCAACAAACACAGTCTATGTGCCATCTTGAGTTTTCCATCAAAGATGCGAATACTGCTGACAGACACGTCTCAGTCATGATAATCACTTAGAAACTTAGCACAGAGGTAGCACCTCTGTTGTTGTTAAGATATAATTTTACTCCTAAGAAAAGCAGAATGTGGATGTGGTGTTCAGACAAATGCCTGACTTCGACCATCTCCACTCTGAAGTGGCCAGTTCGAGTTCCCGAGGGCCAGCTGGACAGCCTTCGTTTGTGTTGAGTATATTTCTCTTCCTCTCCCACCTGACGGCATTTGCGCGTTCCCCCGTTTATTAGCCCTTCTACCAGAGGACAAGTGAGACACAAGAGAAGGTGAAACTCAAACTAGTCAGTTTTACTCCTTATTAGCAACTCTGTTGACAAAGAATGAAAGTGAGAAGAAAGGAGAAAAAAACAGCTGGGATCACAAGCGGGAAGTAAGTCTAAGCTGGAAGACTGAAGTGTGGATCCTTAGAACTACATAGAACAACCTGAGTGTGCCCACACAAGCCTGGAGGCCTGGCACCAGATGGCCGAGGGACAGAGATCGGGAGATCCCGAGTTCAAGACTGGTCAGTGAATTCCAAGTGCACCAAGGGTCTCCTCAGAAGATAGGTGACAGAGTGGCTGACCTCTAACCCTCTCCCCGCTCCCAAATTAGAAACTGGTATTAAAGATTCATGTCTTTCTTCATGACTGCATTTCTGTCGTGTGTGCACACGATGAGTAATTCAAAGAGCAGAACAGCTCACACCCCCAGGATTATCAGCATAGGTATTCTTGGTCTCCGCCACTTTTGGCCATGAACCAATAGATACTTTTCTCCTGAATGTGTTTATGATGAACGCATTGTAATTTTTCCCTGATCTGCACAACCTCTGGCACTGGGAAGGATAACAAAGATTTAAGGGTTTGGAGCAAGAAGAGAGAAAAAAAAAAAAATTCAAAATAGTCTTAAATTTGGAAAACTGATTCAACAGGAAAGAACTCATGAGGAGGGCCAGTAAAAGCCAAGGCTTTAACGTCACATCATCTCATTCTCTACACAAGAACCACATGACCACAAATCACCAATCAGCTTTTGTGGGGCTCACTGCCGGTTCTGACCTAAACATCCATCCAGACATCGCTATGAGGCGAGAGCTCGTTGGCAACAATAGTTCTGGATGGGACATGAGAATCTCCATTTGCCCCAGTTCCACTGAACCCAGTCCATGCAGCCTAACTTCAAAGGCAAATCAATTTGCCACTCCTGGCTTTGAAATGACTGAGAGTTCTGCCTTTTGAGAACTTCAGTCCATGGGTCCAGTATGGTGCAGACACACAAAGCCCTACGGCAATAGTGCCCTGTGCCTTTAATCCAGACGCATTAACACCGATCGGCTCCATCAGCTCCTCACATCAAAGGTCTGCTTTAATTTCAGTTCCATTTGTCTCAGGGTTATGTAACCTCACAGGAGGTCACACAAGTCTCCCAAAAAAGAAATTTAAGCTGGCTTCAGAATAAAAAAAGAACTGCGCATAACAAAAACAAACACAAAACAGAAACTTGCATTTTCCTCCCTGACCAGAAAGCATCACCCTGTTAATCTAAAACATTACAATCTTAGGGGAGAAAGAAATCAGAGCAGAGACTAAAACACTGCAGCCTGCCCAGAGGGCCTATGACATGCTATGCTGTCAACATGCCACCAAGCAGAAAACCCCATCAGCATCTTACCATCTTCCAGCTCAAGACAGAGATTGTACACGGCCACCGGTCTCTTCGTCCTCTGCCCTTGTCTCTTGGACTGCCGTGGTGGAGCATTTGGGGGCGATGTGGACAGGCAGGTGGGCTCTGGGAATGTGGTATCAGGCGAGGTCCGAAAAATCTGTCATTGGATATAAAGCAAGACAAGGGGTGTCCATGAGTGAAACCTGTCAGAATCTGACCACATTAGACTTAGGCTTCATTCATGAGAGGCCAGAGCCAAAATCCAGCCCTCTGAATTTGGCATCAGAAAACATCGTTTAACATAAAATTTCAGAGTAAAGCATCTCACTAAAATTAAAACACTGCCAAATCATTATGTTTCAAGTAAGTTTTTTTTTTTCCTTAAAGTTAAACAAATACAATGGTTTTTCCTCATGGGGTAGACAAAATTGTGTTTCTTCATCCCCAAAGAAAGGTAGCCAGGATGTACTTAAAGTACTAAGTACTGTTTAAGTTTCACAAAGGTTTATTTTTATTTTTTATTATTTATTTATTGGATTTTCCAGAGAGGGTTTCTCTGTATTACAGGCCAGGCTGGACTAGAACTCATAGAGATCCACCTGGCTCTGCCTCCCTGAGTGCTGGGATTGCAGGTGTGCACCACAGTGCCTGGCTGAGGGTTATTTTTATGGCAAAATGCTGGGCTTGATTTTTTTTCTTCCAACTACATAAACAAAAGCATCCATTTACAAACATTTTTTTACACATTTAAAAATAGCCTGTGCTTATGAAATTACCTGTCTGGATTCTTATTTACATTCTTCATAATTTTCTCATTTAATGTTTTATAGGTTTCATCAATTTCCAACCCCTCTTAATAATCTCCTCTTCCATTTCTGAAACCCAGAACATTACCACCTTGATTTACCCACAGTGTCATTCATATATCAGAAATAATACCATTAGTTCAAATGTGCTGCTTCCTTGCTCAGCAATTTGTTTTCCTTTGGACAAAGTAATATGTATGGCATAAAGAGAGGCACATCACACTGCACTGAGTTATCACAGAGTGTCCCTGGCCACCAAGGGCTAAGGCTGAAGGCCGCCCTCCAACACAAGCGCCTCCCAGCCTTCAGGAAGCCATGAAATAAAACACTGAAGCCATCAGCCTGACAGACTTACAACCTACAGGCAACTGACACACTCCTCAGGTGGAGACAAGAAACAAGCTCCTAGCTTTAAGAGAACACAAATGTAAACTCAAAATAAAAGGCACTGTTATAATCACTACTTATTCATCTGAGTAGAATCAAGCACAGGACTTGTGTGGCGAGGGATGGTATCTCTCCCATGTGTGTCCACACTGAAAAACTGACAAGGAAAGGCTTTCAGTTGAATACCCTAGAAAGCCTCACCTAAAAATTGTCATCCACCAATAAACAAGCTAATTTGAGTTTGTTTGCTTTCTAGTGTTACACTGCCCTCTCATGTATAAACAGAATAAGAAGTAATTTAAATCGCCGTGGACAAGTATTTGCTAGTGAAAATCCTGTCTGCAATTGTACCCGCTAACCTGCTAATGGGGTCTTTCCACAGAACCTGGGCTCTCCAGGGAAAGTGACAAACATCAAACTACAGACGTGCCTTGAAAATCCTCAGCTGCCCAGCCTGCTGGCCCCAACTGCTTTACTGCCATTGTCACTGTTCAAGTTTTTAAAAGGATGTGGCCTATGGGAACAGAAACAGTTCGGTGGAAAAGAACAGGACAACAGTGATGGAGAGATGATGGGAAGCATAACCCCACTCAAGGAGAACAGCACTGTGACAAATGTCTGTACGCTCAATTTCTGCCAACATGGCAGGTGCCTTTGGGGTGTGAGGCAGAATAGGAAAGCAAGCACCACACTGGGGCAGGACACGCCAGGCACCCATAAGGAACGTCAGGCCCCAAGGACTGGCAGTAGGTGGTGATAACTTTAGGGCAGGCTCCCGAAAGAGCACACAGACAGCATCCTTGCAACCTCTTCCTCCTCTTCACTTGAGGGCGAGACGTCTGGAGAAGGCTATGGGGATGGAGCTGTGGCAGCTGCCATGTATGCAGAGCCAGACCACCGTGCCTCTGCCATTCCCTGAAGACTGAACTGTCCCCCCAGAACTTCAGTTCAGAGCCACGAGCCGGGGTCAAACAATGGCTTGTCCCAGAAGACTTCAGGCACTGAAGAGTTTTCACCAGAAGATGTACCTTCAAGTTGTCTTGTTTTCTTTGGTTTGCATTTCAATGTTCCCAGGTCATTCTTTATGTAGCCAAAGCAAAGAAATACTGATCTGAAAAGTCACCCCACAGTTTAAGACAACTGAGGGCAAAAGCAGAACACCAAAACAAATGTTTCAGAAAAAAATGGCACTAGACATGCACACCAATTCCTTGGACCACACCCCATCCCATTTACGCATATGATGGCTCAGTGATCCCAGCTACCAACCACTGCCTGAATAAATTCCTTGAGGAACTGGCATCCAGAAAGCTGAATCACCCTCCACACTTGTACAGTTACCAAGCCTAGATGTTCATTAGAGACAGCACTGCCGTGGCTCTGGGACCCCACTGGCTATGGAAGCTGAGCTTGACGCCTGGGGTTGACATTAGTGCACTAAGAGAGGCACCACCCGGCACAGCAGGGGGTTCACAGGACTAGATAAGACGGCGCCAACCTACACATGTGATATGGTGCATAAACCATGGACGTGAGTTCAAACTTCCACCACTGTGTCCAACCGCTGTTTGCACAAGGCAGCGTCCATTTCCCACCACGTCAAATGCTCAGAGCTGGTGCTCCGAGCAGCTATTCCACGTCTTCTACGGAACGGCACCAAGAAAGGAGCTGAAAGGGCAGTTACACATGGGCTGTGTTTTCAAGATTCTCAAGAAACTCAAAACCAAACAATTGTGGTGTTTTTTTTTTTTCTTAATGTGTTTCTTCATATCTCTAATTCAGCACTAAAATTTTAAATTTAAATCACTTCCCGCTGTTTAGACAAGGGACTCCTGTGGCGCATGGATGTGGCCCACCAGTGACTCTGCCCCTTCCAGACACATTCACCTTGTCTCCCAATCTACTAGCATCCATTCTACGGTCTTTCCTTCCCCTCTGAATGTGCAGGAATGGTTTTGAATTGCACTCCTTTTGAGTCTGGAAGAAGAAATCAGTGAAGCCTTTTATGTTAAAGTGTCGAGCTGTTTCTGACCCCTCGAATGCTCTGCTCCTCTTGTTTTGCTCTATGCTACAAAACATCATTCTTGAGCCAGTGCACTCTTTCCCCTTACCACATTAACTTGCTCCCCATTACTTTCGATGCCCTCATTTAGCATCTTACCTCCTGTTGCCTTTTTTTTTGAGGATTGATCAAATTTACTCAAAACTTCCTCTTTGGGGTTAAAAACTTCTTTGCACACCTCCATATTTACAAAATAAGAAAAATTCAAGACCAAACAATCCTAACACTAAAACAAAGCTGGAAGCAATCACATCCTCAGGCCTCTGCACAGCGCTAGCACAAACAGAGGTCTGTCACTGCTGTTCGCAGCCACAGGCTCCTCAGATGCAACGAAGCAGATGCTTCTACCACGAAGCTCAGCCACGAGCACACACGGCTCTGCAAATTCTTCATGCCATGCCACCAGGGGCCAGGCTGGACATGACTCCATCACTTCTGCCGGAAGACAAGGATTGTCTCTGAAATTTCTGCGTCAGCACCCAATTCAAACCAGCAGAATCTGAATGAGGGTAAAATCATTTGTCTTCAGAAAGGTGCTCCTGCAGGAGCCCAGCGGTTTTCACTATGGAAGAACTGTGGATTGCATCCATACAATTCTGGCGGCTCCAGCAGTAAGTACAATTATTTAGTGCATGCAACATGCCTGACATTATACTGTTTCACATACAAAGTTTTTGGACCAGATTTCCTGGCTCCAGAATACAAGTCTCGGCCACTGAACTCTAGTATTCTAGTAAGTCCCATTTATCCGATGTCATCCACAGTGATGTGCTAGCCTACACATGGTGTCTCTCTGTAAGCAGAGATTTCCAGAAGACAGCAGCAAGGCAAGCCAACACATTCTCTCTCCCAAGTAAACTTCCTACATGGGAAGCGGGGAGAAAGGGCAAATACTGAATCTTCCTAAAGTGCATAATTACCCCCAAATGTCTCTTTCAGCTTCAGTGTCTGCAGTATGTTGGCAAAACACATCACCATGGGGTTGTGCAACTAAGGTGGCCCTGAGGAAACCCAGGCACCCACTGATGGCTGCCTTTTGGCTTATTCCCCTGTGCACTACAAGTGACACTGAAAACTGGTGTTCAGCTGTCTGACCTTAAGCTAGCCCTGCCCCGTGGCTACATGTCCGTCTATTCTAGGGCACTGAACTAGAACTGATAGTGAGGACTGATAGGCAAACACTAGTTGGGTTCAGCCTCGAGGATTTTAAGGTTCTGGTTCATTGAAACTCCAAATCTCAGTGCTGAGCACTGTCCTTGCCATCTCTTACACCACCCTCTCTGCACAGCTGAGCAAACCGAGGTCCCCAAGGTTGAAATTTTGCTCCTGTTCCCTTCACTCAACAATGCCAGAACTTAGGCCTTACCCCCAGACAAGAGCCTCAGAGTCAACTGCTATTTCGCATCCTAATGGTTCCAACCCTCTATCCCCAAAAAAGGGTGCTTTACACATGAACTAGTGACCTTCCACACAGTTGTCCCATATTCCAGAGTACAGTCAAAAGGAACAACGTATTTGGAGAAAACCGTCACACACATAGTGACCATACAAAGGCTTTATCTTGCCATTCGCTATTCTCTAAGATGCAGTGTGCTCACTAGCTGCATGGCATTTATACCAGCCTACGGATTATAACTAATGGGAAGACAACGTAAAGTACAGGAGGGTTCTGAAGGCTATACGGAAACACTGTGCTGTTTTATATCGGCGATGGTACCCTAGAACCAATCTCAGTGGCCACCAAGGCACAACACACTCCTCTTCTGGACAGATTCTGCCCAGCTGCTGCAACTCCTCAAAGAGCTCCTGGCTCTCATGTACCTCGTGAGGCCCCGGAGGGAGACAACAGGAGTGCGTTAAGGGTTTGGCTGCCACCGGTCAGGATAAAACCCCTTCTACTATTGTGGAAAACTGGAGAGGGACATGGCGACTTAGTGAAGACAGGAGCAGAAGACACTGCTACTTCTGTGACTTATCCTGTAGGCTCGGGCTCTGCAAGTGGTCTTGATTTTGCATGTGTCTTCTGAAAAACACTTTCAATTTAGATTTACAAGTTAGAGAGAGAGAAGATAACTTTTATTTGTCAGATATATGAATCTGATAGGATTCTCAGGGCTCAACAGATACTGATTTCTGTACCTCTCATAGACTAGATCATAAAGCCCAGCCGACTGGTTTCTGCCTTGGCAGTTTCAGTGGTCAGCCTTTCCCAATCAGTCTTTACAGAGAGTAGCACACCCTACACCACACACTCCAAATCACAGTCATGTTCCCTGGCATCAGCCGTGGATAGATACCAGTGCCCTGGCACTGTTTGGCAGAGACAATGAGACTGTGATAACACGACAGAACCACAGGGCAGTAAGAAGCCCCCACATGCTCACCAATCACTCAGTCCTATCCACACAAAGGAGCCTCTTTAGCTCAAAGCCACGATGCGCCACCCTTGTACCATGGTGTAATCATACATTCCCCATCATAAAATGCTGTTTTCTGGTTTGCAAAAGTTCAGAACACCACTCCAGGTGCAAGGTGAGCCACCTGCACCTATGCATATTTGGGAAACCCAGCACCGAGTTCCCACAGTCAGATGAAAGCACTTTCCCAACCACAGATGCACCCCTGGCTTCCACAGCCCGTATCTACAAATGTTCTTCACTGAGGAAGAACCAGTTCCTCACTGCTGACTTTCCTCAACATGCCCTTTGCTGCCTTAACAATAACGGTCCAAAGTAACATGAGCAAAGTATGCTCTATGTCAACTATGATCTACACTCAGTCCTTAATACCTGCTTCCCTCCCACATTTCTTCCTGCTTTGATCAAGTTAAACCTCTTTTTTTTTTTGGGGGGGGGGGCAGTCCTTTTGTCTTTTTTCTTACTTTTTGTCTGGGCCTCAAGCATCCAAGAAATTATTTGGTCTGGAACAGAGATGTCAATGCAGGAAGCCTACTATTTGCAGTCCTAAGACCCAGTGATTCCTCAAGGGAAACACTCATTTTAAAATGTCCTATCTCTCCACAGCCTCTCCAGCATGTGTTCTCACTTGAGTTTTTGATCTTAGCCATTCTGATGGATGTAAGGTGAAGTCTCAGGGTCATATTGATTTGCATTTTCCTGATGACTAAGGATGTTGCACATTTCTTTAAGTGTTTCTCTGCCATTCCATATTCCTCTATTGAGAATTCTCTGTTTTGCTCTGTATCCCATTTTTTAATTGGATTACTTGATTTGTTGCTGTTTAACTTCTTGAGTTCTTTATATATTCTGGATATTAACCCTCTGTCAGATATAGGGTTGGTGAAGATCCTTTCCCAGTCTGTAGGCTGTCATTTTGTTCTGAGGACAGTGACCTTTGCTTTTCAGAAGCTTTTCAGTTTCATGAGGTCCCATTTATTGATTGTTGATCCTAGAGCCTGTGCTGTTGATGTTCTGTTCAGGAAGTTGTCTCCTGTACCAATGAGTTCTAGAGTCTTCCCCACTTTTTCTTCTAAAAGGTATAGTGTGTCTGTTTTTACGCTGAGGTCTTTGATCCACTTGAACTTCGGTTTTGTGCAGGGTGGTAAGTATGGATCTACTTGCAGTTTTCTATATCTAGCCATCTAGTTAGACCAGCACCATTTGTTGAAGATGCTGTCTTTTTTCCATTGTATGGTTTTGGCATCTTTGTAAAAAAATTAGGTGTCCATAAGTGTGTGGTTTTATTTCTGGGTCTTCTATTCAATTCCACTGATCCACCATTCTGTTTCTATGAACCCTCCTCCATTGCTGGTGGTAATGTAAACTTGTACAGCCACTTTAGAAATCAATCGGTGCTTTCTCAGACAATTAGGAATAGTGCTACCTCAAGATGCAGCTATACCACTCCTAAGCATATATCCAAAAGATGCTCAAGTATACAACAAGGGCATTTGCTCAATCATGTTTGTAGCAGCTTTATTTGTAATAGCCAGAACCTGGAAACAACCCAGATGCCCCTCAACTGAGGAATGGATACAGAAATTGTGGTACATTTACACAATGGAATACTACTCAGCAATTAAAAACAAGTAAACCATGAAATTTGCAGGCAAATGGTGGGAGCTAGAAAAGCTCATCCTGAGTGAAGTATCCCAGAAGGAGAAAGACTCACATGATATATACTCACTCATAAGTGGATATTAGACATATAATATGATAGTCGTACTAAAATCTGTACACCTAAGGAAGCTAATCAAGAAGGAGGACCCTGGATAAGATGTTCAATCTTCATTCAGAAAGGAAAACAGGACAGACATCGGAAGAGAGAGAAAACAAGGAACAGGACAGAAGCCTACCACAAAGGGCCTCTGAAAGACTCTACTCAGCAGGGTATCAAAACATGTGCTGAGACTCATAACCAAACTTTGGGCAGAGTGCAGGGAATCTCATAAAACGAGGGGAAGATAGAAATACCTGGAGGGGACAGGAGCTCCACAAGGAGAGCAACAGAACCACAAAATCTGGGCCCAGGGGTCTTTTCTAAGACTGATATTCCAACCAAGGATCTTGCATGGATATAACCTAGAACTCCTGCACAAATGTAGCCCATGGCAGCTCAGTCTCCAAGAGGGATCCCCAGTAATAGGAACAGAGACTGTCTCTGACATGAACTCATGGGCTGGCTCTTTGATCACCTCTACCTGAGGGAGAAGCAGCCTTACAAGCCAACAGAAGAAGACAGTGAAGCCAGTCCTGATGAGAACTGATAGGCTAGGGTCAGATGGAAGGGGAGGAGGACTTCCCCTATCAGCAGACTTGGGGAGAGGCAAGGGAGGAGAAGAGGGAGGGAGGGTGAGATTGGAAGGGGATGGAAGAGGGGGCTACAGCTGGGATACAAAGTAAATAAACTGTAATTAATAAAAATAAAATAAAAAATTAATTAAAAAAAAAGAAAAAGAAATTTCCTATATCACATGCCACTTGGAATCTTTATAGCCCAGAAATAAATCTAGAAGTAGCTGAGGTCACCTCACAGAATTTTCAAAGGTCAACAGTACCTTCTGGAACCCAGGCAGGCTGGGTAATTAGTTTTCTGGTAGGAAACAATAAGACATGGATTAAGTCTCCAAAACTCAATGTGTGGATTTTAATCATAAAGAAAATACATTTATCACAATCAACCGAAACCTTTTCCAAGTATACACGCCTGTCATTCGGTTTGATAGTTAGAAGATCATTAGAGCGCTCATTTGTCCAAGTTAGCACTAATCAATACAAGTCCTAAAGCAGACCCACACGTCAGAGCCACACAGTCCCTCAGCAATGGTACTTAAGAGGTTCCACTGGGTGTGGCAGTGGGTTACTGTTAACCATCGTTTCTAAAATTTGTGGCAATTATTTTTCTCTCTTTCCCAAAAAAAAAAAAAAAAGTTCTTTCAAATTATAATGCATATGTTAAAAAAGGTGGTAATGTTTGCAATATTAAAAAAAATCTCTTAAAAGATTAAAACAAACAAACAAACAAACAAAAAAGACCTCTGTGTTGTCAACTTGACAAGCTCTGGAATCGCCAAAGAGGTAAATGGTGCAGGCAGAACTACAAATATCCCCTCCGTTAGCTAGCTCTGGGCCTGCCTGTGGGGGCTGCCTTGTCTACACCAGGTTATCCACAATGGCATCGTTACTCGGTCTTGGGCCACAGATGTCAGTTTAGAAGAAAGCTGGCTGAACAAGCATTTAACGTCTTCTACCTCCTGGCTGTGCCAACCAGCTGCCTGAGCCGCTGCTGCCACGAAGTCCCCACACAACAGCTGCAGCCTGGAGCCAGGAGCTAAAGCAAACCCTTTCTTCCTCAAGCTGCTTTTGTCAGTGTCTTTTATCGTCGACAACAAGAAACGCAACTAAACACCCACAACCCTACACAGACAAACAGTTCTCTTCAAGCTCTGATGACTAGTCTTTGGGATCGTGTCTGATTTTAAAGAGAAAAACAACCGATACATTTCGTGTAGCTACATATGGAACTTAGCTTCTGTGATTATGAATGTTCTGTTCTTAGCAGAACACACATCAGACATAGCCTTTGCTATATACATCTATCAAAATTAAGCTTCAGGGCAAGATTTAATTTAAAAATACATTAAGAAATACACAGACCATACCTCACCATTGAAGTTTAAGAACAGTCATAAATGCATATGTAAAGTTGGAAAAGCATGCCTTTCCAACTTTTCCTCCTGCCAAACTAAGTCTATGGTAGAAATCACGTATCCCAGAGCCAAACACCAGCCTCCCTGCAGTGTGAACTGCACCACTTATTTCAATACATCTTAAACTGTACATCTTGAAAGGCAATGGAGCATCCCTCTTTCCCTACTTCCTGCACACCTAAAGGAGGAAAGGTTAGGACCTAGGACCTGGATTCCTCATTAGTTTGGAACTATCTGTCCTTCCCACAATCACAGTCCTGAGGCTTCAGGAGCAAAGGGAAGCTTTTGCTCAGGGCAGCTCACCCTGGCCAGGCCTACAACTGGCTTTGCTTTGACACAAATGTACCTCAAACACATTTGTATTCATGCACTGCTGAACACATTCCTTTAATTAGAAAAGGGGGGAGGGGAGTCAAGTACTCTAACCATAGAACCACACGCAGAGGAGAGCAAAAGTCCTTCATCCAAATTACTGTTGACACGCTCATAATAAAGTACTCGGCATTTGCACTGGAATGAAAGGTTAAGAACCTATCAAACTGAGTCATATAAACTGACTTTGTCACAATAAAGAGGTCCAGAATGCAACACTGTCTGCCATCACTTTGAGTTTATTTCCAGAGAGATCAGCACATTAAGATTTCCTTATAATTAAATCTCATCTAATAAATCTGGAACAACTAATCCTGAAGCCAGAGTGAAAATTTGCTAAGAAATAGGATTCCTGAATATTCCCAGGGTATTTCCTGACAGATTACTTTTAATCGATAAGAGAAAGGAGATACATTTACAACAAATAATCTGAGCTCTGCAATTTTAACATATGACAATTTCTCTGATAACTTCCACAATGAAGGGGGCATTAATGCTCTTCTCCTCACATCTATGCAGAACACCTTCAAACACTGGTGTACATTAGAATAGGATGTCTGATGCTGGACCCTCAAAGGCCCTATGCTCTGTTTGTACCTTGTTGGCTAGACCATTTCCTTAGCTTTCTGAGGTGGCCACATCTGGAAAGAAGCCTACTCTGCATGTAGGCTGCCACCTACACATGGTTCTGAGTCACCATAAACCAGGGACCAGATGTGAGCACCGCAGCTTCCAGATGGCCGCCCCAACAGCCCCTCGAGAAGCTTGAAAACATCCTAGCTCAGGCTCAGGTATTGTGGAGCAAGGCAAAGGAATTTTGCCTTCCCTTATCTGTTTAATTATGAAAACAAGACTATGCATTTCAGAACTAAATCTTGGATGGTTTGGTCTCCTACCCATAGATGAGATAGAACTAGTCAGTCAGTTTTAGGGTAGCAGAAACTTATCTATCTAAAAGGTGAAACTGCAACAACGTCCTTATCAAAGGCCAAGGATACCAAAGTGTTTAAGCCAAATGTCTTTGGTTCTGGCCTAGTCCGAGGCCTGGGGTGCCAGGAGGGAAGTCTGATTTTTCATTATCTCTCTTCCTCCACATAAGCAGGTCTGCCTAAAGTTTATATTCGAGGATATGGCTAAAGCTGAGAGACAGCACCAGGACACAATGTGGTTGGGACAACTGGACTTACCAACTCATCCTCCTGCATCACACCCCAATTTCTGTTATCTTCTGTAAGAGTCCTTCAACTATCAGTTCAATGGCATGCCATTCCCAGAGGCCCCATGCTGTACAAGAGCTCTGTCTGCCTTCTCTCAAGTTCCTACCCATGGATCTGTACTAAAACGCCTTTCTAAGCGCCTCCTCCCAATTTCTTTGAATACCACTTTTAAATTCACAAGACAAGAACTGGGAGGCCACAGACTCAGTGCAAGCCTTTCGTGATATCAGGACCCTACAGCCCACCTACACTGCGGTGGGTGAGGAAGATGTCACTCTTCCAGATCCCCACCTGTGTCGGTTCCCGACCATCGGCTGGACAAGCTCTATCGTGACCTAGGAGACAAACCTGAGTGTGTCTATGATGGAATTTCTAGACTGGGTTAACTCCTGTGGTAAGACACACCCTAAATGCAAGGTCCGGAGATAATAAGCACCAGCCTAGGCATCTGCCTTTGCTCCCTACCACGGCTGAGCTGAACCTGCTGCCTCACGGTCCTGCAGCCCGCCTTCCCCACCATACCAGACAGAGCAAAAACAAAACATACCTACCCTGCTTTTAGTTGCTTTTTTTTTTTTTTTTTAGGTACAAGAGAAGTAGCCTATTTTCTAGAATAAAATCCAAATGTTCAATTTTACCAATGAAGAGTCAGGAACCAGATGCTGGGGGGAAGGCTTAGGGAGGCAGAGAAAGTACCCAGCCGGGCTTCCTGCTCCACCAATGTCCTTTTCCTTCTCCATACTGTCATAAATACCCTTTAACTCAATGTCCCGCCTTCTTACTTCCTGTTCATCTCTATCATCCTCCAAATTTCTTCTCGTTCTCCATAGTTTGTACCTATGTTCAGCTGGTTGCTTGCTCCACCTCTTGACCTAGGGTTAACTTCAGTTAATCCTGTTTCTAGAAAACTCTTAGATTAAAGTTGTATGCTAAGCTGAGCCACATCACACCTAGAAACAGGTTCTTCCAGGACAAAATCTCGGGGTTCGAAGTATGATCAAATATCATGCAACAGTAGCTAATGGAATATCTTAGCCAAGCAATCAATGCAGTTTCACTAATAACTGTACCAGTATCAATGCCTTGCAATACGACATACATAGAAGAGGACCATCACAAAATACAGGGCCTGAATCCATTCATAAAACTGAAGACATTAAAGAGTCATGACAAGTCTTACAAATGGCATAGTCATGGACTGAGTCCTGGACCAAAGGGAATTTTCTTATGCAAGATATATTTTTTATGCAAGACCCATCACCTACTAATGTGGTACCTCTCAAGCATGTATGTTCATGCCAACTACCCGGAAGGCTTACTGAGATGTGAATTCTCATTCAGCAGGCTTCGAGTGAAAGCCAATGCAGTTTTCACTTCCAGAAAATGCCCAGTTAGTGTGTTGTCCGTAAGTTACGCAGACTCATGTCCCCACTACAATGATGCTAAGAAAGTTCCTGAATTTGTTTTTGTTTTTACTTTTTATTTAATGCTATTTTTTAATTACATGTGTGGTTGCCTATGGAGGTGTCCAATCACCCTGGCATTACAGGCAGCTGTGCATGACCCTATATGGTGGCAGGAACTGACCACCTATCAGATAGTCTTCTATCTTCCATCTGGTGACCTCTTCATGTAGTCATAGAAATTAGTAAAGAGCATAAAGAACTGTATAGATAACATCTCATGACTGACAACATTCCAAATTAAGCATTAAATTCTAAAACATTTTAAAATATGTATCAGTTCACTAGAAATAAAACATTAACATGTTTTTACGGAAAACAGCTCTTTTCCATATACCAACAATGCAGTGAGAATGCTACAACCTTCTGCTTTGCAATCTCCTGAGTTTGACTTTGTGGACAGCTGGGTCTATAGAAAACAGCACTGTGAAACTATAAAGGCAAGACCAAAGAAGCATAAGAAATAAATGACAAAAGCAATTACCAAAGTGAGAAATGTGTCCCAAAATTTTCTAGTGGGTTGGAAACAAGTAACCAGCAATGTAAGACCCTGTGGAAATGAACAGATGTCTTCAAAAGCAGACTCATAAAAATAGCATGGAGACAGCAGGACAGTCAATGTGAACAAGGAAGCCAGGAATGAGCTTGGGCGTCACACCTGTCAGGTGAAGACCACACAGGTGGCCCACCTCAGATGACAAAGATGTTGATCTAACCAAGCTCACTAACTAGACCCATGCCAGGGGTCGATAACATCCCATCCAGGTCTACAACAGACAGCCAGAAGCAATAGCCTCCAAGGGATGTAACCAGGAAGTCACAGACTAAAAAAAACTGAAAGGCAATCCAGTAGGCTTCCACAGCAATTCTGAGACTCTAAAACTACTATAACATGGAATGGGGATGGGCCTGTAGAAAACATCAGAGAGCAAAGACGGAGCTGAAGGGCTGGGAAATAGAACAAAACATGTCCGCTGAATCTGAGAAGAAGGAAAACTCCTGAACTGCTCAAGCTTTCACAGCTCTTAGACAAAGTTCATTTAGAAGCTAGCTCGGTGTCCCCAGCATTTCACAAGAAAGGGTGGCTAATGTTCCAAAATGGCTTAGACAGCTAACTCATGAATCTATGAGTGAGAAAATATGCAAATGTCCCCGAAAAATTTTCTCACATAAGTTCTTTGAGCCCATGGAGTCCACTCTTCTCACAGCCTTGCAATCCTACAAAGGCGACAGGTCTCCTTTTTCAGCACTATGGAATAATGCTTCCCTCGCCAAATCCCCTTGACCCGGTCCCAGGTTCACAGTGCTCTCGCGCTGCAGGGGCACCTGTATCTCCTCCCAATTCCAAACATCTGCCCACTCTAAGCTACTCATACTAACTCCCCCTCCTTCACACTCATCTCCTACATTTCCCATACACATAGAAGGGTTTTGACCAAAAGCCCAAGGATCAACCTTCTTGAAGTGTTACTGAATCCCATGGCACCTAAAAGAATTTTAATCTTACTTTCCTACACCTGCTTACAACAAAATACATAAAAGGAAAAAAAATCGATCAGGTACACACAGCACTCCTTTAGTGCTTGCAGAAGAGGCCAGGAAGTTCACCCCAAAAGTGAAGTACACGAGCTGAGGAAGCCGAGAGAAAAGCATGGAAACCACCGCCCAGTGTCCAACACTATGTAACGTCTGCTACTATGCCGAGAGACATATGGGACGATTAATGGCATCTCAGATCCAGTTTTGAATTTCCACTTCCCAAAGTTTTGCTGCACAAAAGAATGGGCAGGTGACAAAGAATGTTCTCTTGTCCCCTTGAAAGAATATTTCCTGGAAAGTCAGCTGGGAATCCCAAAAGCAATGTCACTGTGATGTTTTCGGCTTACTGCAAGAAAAAGATTCCCTATCCCTCCTCCTTCTTTCTCTCTCCCTCTGCCATCCAAAGAGAACTACCTCCCTAGAAGCCTATTTCTTATATGACAGCTAACTTTTTGCACAAAAAGTATCCCAAGAAGAACGGAAAAGATGCTATAAACCTCTTAGTTATAGCTAAAAGTCCCTTTGGCCCCCAGTCAAAGGAAGGAGATGCACAACCATAAAGGGGAAATGTTAGAGAATTTGTGTACATCTTTACCACGATACAATACATGTGTTTCACTTGTCCATCCAATGCCACATATTCATTACCAGACAATGGCTGTGAATAAAACCACCATCTTACATCAACCTCAAGACGGAAAAGCTTCGCAACAAACGTGCTCAATAGGTCATATACACCAAACTTCTCTCACTATTACATCTAGGTTTTCTTACTCAAAAAAAAGACAGCCATGCAAAGACTTACTGAGTCAGAAAAGAAGGACTGAAGGACATAAGCTCGGGAGAAAAACCAACTAATTCATTCACCTGAGCCCTGATCTCTCCATAATTTCTATTTCCACCCAACCTATTAAAATTGACAGATACATAATTATATATAAAGTGTGTTTCTTCCATGATGTAAATATAAGTATCCAGTGGCTAATAAGATACTAGAAAATTATCAACTGACCACTATTTCCCCATCCCAACACCACTACTGATTTGATATCCTCAGAAGGTTAGACAATTCACTTATTTAAACCTTTCTTCTCCCTAGTACCCTTTTCCCCATAACTGCTGACACTAACTTAAGAAAAAATTCTCTAAGTTTACTACACTTTACAACCACTCTGGAAATCTATCTGGCGCTTTCCCAGACAATTAGGAATAGTGCTACCTCAAGACCCAGCTATACCAGTGCTAGGTATATACCCAAAGTTTGCTCAAGTACACAAAAGGGATATTTGCTCAACCATGTTTATAGCAGCTTTATTTGTAATAGCCAGAACCTGGAAACAACCCAGATGTCCATCAATGGAGGAATGGATACAGAAATTGTGGTATTTTTACACAATGGAATACTACTCAGCAATCAAAAAGGAGGAAATCATGAAATTTGCAGGCAAATGGTGGAATCTAGAAAAGATCATTCTGAGTGAAATATCCCAGAAGGAGAAAGATAAGCACGGTATATACTCACTTATATAGACCTATAAGATATGATAAACATAATAAAATCTATACACCTAAAAAAGATAATCAAGAGAGTGGACATGGGGTAAGATGATCAATCCTCATTTATAAAGACAGATGGGATGTGCATTGAACGTATGACAGGAGTCTACTGAAGGCATCTGAAAGACTCTAACTAGCAGTGTTTTCAAAGTAGATACAAAGACTCATAACCAAACCTTCGGTAGAGTACAGGGAATCATATGAAAGAAGGGGATTAGTATGATGGGGAAAGGATAGGAGCTCCACAAGGACCAAATATATCTGGGCACAGGGGTCTTTGCTGAGACTGACATTCAACCAAAGACCATGTATGGATATAACCTAGAACCTCTGCTCGGATGTAGCCCGTGGTAGCTCAATAACCAATTGGTTTCCCATAGTAAGGGGAACAAGGGCTATTTCTAACAGGAACTCAATGGCTGGCTCTTTGACCTCCCCACCCCCCCAAGGGAGGAGCAGTCCTGCTAGGCCACAGAGGAGGACTTTGCAGCCAGTCCTGAAGATACCTGATAAAACAGGATCAGATGAATGGGGAGGAGGTCCCCCCTATCAGTGGACTTGGAAAGGGGCAGGGTGGAGATGAAGGAGGGAGGGTAGGATTGGGAGGGAATGAGGGAGCGGGATACAGCTGGGATACAGAGTTAATAAAATGTAACTGATAAGAAAAAAAATAAAATTAAAAAAAATAAAAAATTAAAAAAAGTTAACTACACTTAAGTCTACATGTATGTCTGCTTCTGTATTGGCATTACTATACAGAAGAGCATAATATACCAGCTACTCATTCAGTCAGACAAGGACTGAAGGCCTACTATGGCACATGCAAAGTTTGTACAGAAGAAACGCATGATAAAGTGCAAGCGCCTAAGGTAAAAATGTTGTAGGAATACCACAGTGGGTTGTAATACGTGGGCGTGTGAACAGAAAGTTGGATTAGAAAGTGGTGAGGGATTTCAAATTTAATTCAGAGGGAGACAGGGCCAATGCCAGGGAGGCTGTTCCATTTCACTGTGTCAACTTCTGATTGCTGAGGAGCAGGTCACCATTATCTCATTTTAACCCAGAAACCTGGCTGCTGTGGCAAGGAATTCTATCTGAAGAGCCAGGTACATGTGATCCAGCTGCAATGCAGACATGCCACACACCTTTAATCCCTCTGGCTGGCGGGCAGACACACCCGCAGACACACCTTCAATCCTAAACACTGAAGGTAAAGTTAGTTTGTAGAAGGAAGCAGCCATGTTTGAAAGTGATGCCTAATTGAGAGGCAGACAAAGTGACAAATCAGAGAAAGATTTGACAGAATGAGCCAGAGATAGGAGACACCCAACTCTCATCAGAAGAGACAAAAAGAGGACTGAGCAGCACAAAGGGAGAGTGGAAGGAGGCAGTTTTACTGAGGCAGTTGTACAGAAACAGGTTGTAGAGAATGAACAAGCTAGACATAGATGAAGACAGATGAGCCAGAGAGTGAGAAAGAGCCAGATTAGATTTCCAAAATTAGAATGAGACCAAGCAGAGCAATTCAGTGAGAAATTGAGAAAAGCCAGACTGAATCAGTCAGCTAGGAGAGGAGTTTGAGTCAGAACAGCTGAGTTGAAACAGCCAGCCAGAGTTAGAAATAACTAGAAAGAGTGAGTGTATTCAACAGTAAGTCTGAGAGGCTGAAAACATTCTAGGCCTAGAAACTTACAGGACTAGGCAGTAAGCCTCCAAGATGACAACTAAATCAGGCAAATAAAAGTTACTTTTACACTCGTTGACTACAAATATATTCATCAAGATTGTTATTTTCTGATTCTTACTGTACAATGAGATAGCTATAGATCACATCACAGCTTCAAGGGGTCAGGAAACTAGCACGGATTAGCTGAATTCCCTGCTCCAAAAGCCCTTTGTTCAGGCTGTGAGCAAGGTGCTAGTCAGCTGTGTTCCAGAGGTCACTCTAGGGACGTTTCCCAGCCCACGCTCACTTGGGTTGTCATGATTAGCATCAAGTTAGGTCTCCCACCCTCACAGCTGGGGCCCTGGGGTCAGCCTACGAGGAACACCACAGTCACTGGTAATATTTACAACTCTACCTCAGTCTTTTCTAACAGGCTACAGTTCTGTTCACAGTCCCAACATACTTAACACCGCACACACACATGCACACACGCTGAAGTCTGGGGTGTGTGTGTGTGTGTGTGTGTGTGTGTGTGTGTGTGTGTGTGTTTTAATTAAGAGGCAGTGAAGAATGCTATTCCTCCACAATCGTGGGAGAAAGTCTGTGACATACTGAGTGGCAGAAGAAAGATCAAACGACTACTCAGAATATCCATCACCTCAAATGTATAATTCCGTTCTGAGGACATTCAGAATCATCCATCCATGGGACTTACCAACGGAAGCTATTCCTATGTGATGAAAATGCAATTTTGTGTAGCTTGACCGAGTTCTGACTACTTCCAGCCTCTCTTTCCTTTCCAGCCTGTGGTCACCATTTTTCTGTTCTGTATTTCCATATACTTAAGTATAGTATAGTATAGTATAGTATAGTATAGTATAGTATAGTATAGTATAGTATAGTATATATATTATATTATAGAGTTTGTTATAATATATATTATATTATATTATAATATATTATAGAGTTTTGGATTTTAAAAGAAAGTGACAGTATGTGTCATCAAAGCTCATGCACAGTATAAATGGCGCTGGACAATGCCAACCTGTCATGGCAATGCATTCTTGACAAAACTACACAAAGATATTTCTTTCCCCGTCTCACAGAACCCTCTGGTTGGTTTATGGAGTTCTCACAAGGCTGTTCTACATTTGCTGGTGTGGGCTCACACTGACATGGCCCATCTTTTTGGAAGATACTGTTAACAGGACCCATCATCCACTGTATTTTCTAATTCCTATGCACCTGGCGGTCCTCAGCCATGGCCATTACTTTGACTAACCCTCACATATCTCTTGAATGTGTAGACATCCTGTTCTTCACCCTCCCCTCTAGTGCTATCTCTGCATATCACCTTCCCCTTCCAGGTCTGACACAGTACCTTGCCATGTTCTTTTACTTACAGAATAATTAATAACAATTATAGTTTCAGTATTTTAAAAAAATTTAACAACTTAAAGTAAGATACAATGTTGGTCAAATCATATTAATGTTTTACTAAGTAGTCAGTCACAATTTATTTCAAAGTATGGTCAGGAATCTATATATTTTATCTACTGCTAGGAGAAAATTAAAATGGGCCGTGTAAAACATAAGAGACTTTGAGAGGAGGAGATGAGTCAAGTCTCAGCATGAAGTCTAGGCTGTCCCTGAATCCTCGATCCCCCTGCCTCAGTCTCCCACGCTAGGGTACATGGCTCTGTGCAATCACACCAGTCTCTAAGCCTGTCCTTCCTTCATTTGCTTCCAGAGGTCTTTTTAAATTGTGTTTGGTTGTTTTGTTCTTCATCTGTTTTGTTTTATTAGATTGGGGTTCTGTTTTTCACTCTGCTACCTTAGAATATGCTTTTGGAAGGCTAGAAAGGTGACTCGGCAATTAAGGGCACTGGTTGCTCTCTCAGGAGATTCTAGCACCAATATGGCAGCTCACAATCGACGTCACTCCACTCCTAGTGGCGCTGATGCCCTCTTCCAGCTTACATGGGCACTGAGCACAGATGTAGTACATAGACATACATGCCAGCAAAACACACTGCACATATCAAATACAATAATACATTCTTCTTTAAAATAAAATGCTTTTGAGCTATCTGTCTTTGATAACGAGACAGCAGTCTGTATAAACACCTAAGTGTAAAGATCCCATGACATGTGGAAACCTGTAACCTGAAAAGCTTCTCTGCTGCCCCCTCTCTGCCCGTGTTAGCTGTTTGGCCATCACCTATGTCAATTTCGTTGACTGGGCAAGGTCTATGCAGAGCCTTCTGAGTTCCTAAGCGGCAGCCCGGTGCAGCACAGGCTCTTTGGGAAGTACAGCTATTAGCTCCTCCAACACACATAAACACAACAAGCCAAGAAGCGCTGAGCAAGCATGATCAGAGAGAAGGCAGTGAGCACAGAGGAAAGGGTGAGCATAACATAAGAGGGTTTTCTTTAAACATGGATGTGAGGAAAAAAAACAGTGCAGACTTCCAGAAAAGTCAGAGTGTTCATGTGTCTGTGGTCCTAGAAACACAACCCAGCAGAAACCACAAAATAAAGTGATTACATACAAGAACCGAGCCCAGCAGAGGACCCTTCCACATCAATCCATCAGAGCAGCATGGCTTTCTTGTGCTTATTAGCACATTAAGCACATATGACCTGATTCTGTCATTAAACTTCCAAATGATGTCTAATCCTCTCAGTGGTCATTGCCCACATTTTCTCCTAAACAGAACTGGCATTCCAAAGAGACCAAGCAGTTAAAGCTGTCTTTATGAGAATGCCTCCTCTCTTACTGCCAGGGCCATGAGAGGCTAGAGCTGCAAAGGGGAACAGTAGGTAAGTGGATTCCCTTTTCAATCTATGATGAAGCCAAACTGACTACCACAACAAAGCACAACAGGAGGTAGATGCCAAGGATAATACAGTACAAATTATGGCCAAGATTCCATGTTTCTAGGGCATACTGTTTCTTTAAGTGAACATACACAGAATTGTTCTCAATTACAAAGAATTATAAATCTTCTTCATAACCTATTAATGCAACCATTTTGGAGATTTGGTTTGGCACCATCTAAATCTGATGTGTGCTTCTCATAATTAAGAATAAGCAATAACAGTGACAAACATCACACAGCTGTGCAGAGATTGATGTGAACTTTCCTAGGGCACCACTAGGCCCTGGCATGTGTGGCTGCAGCAGCTATATAAAGCTCATGACTTTATGAAACCAAATACAGGGTTTTCCTTTCTGGCTCCCATACTTTTCCAAAGAGGCAGACATACGCACTTTTGTGCAATTTAAACTTGGAGCCGTCCACATTGTAATACTGACTGAAATGCTACGCATCATTTAAACTTAAAAAAAAAAAAGGCATTGACTTATTTTTCTTGGGAAAAAGAAAAACCACAAAGAACTGCCTAGCTTGTTGCTTAACTGCCAAGACTCCTTCTGAAACAAGGCAGGCTACAAAGGAATAAAGTAAGCTGTGTGACCTTGGGTAAGTTACTTTCCGCTTTCCAAGCTTCACCATCTTGCCGTTACCTACAAACTGCAGAAAGTACACTACCAACCCTTCTAAGGTCAGCTGGTTGATTGAGTCTCTGTAGCAACCAGAACTTGCCAACGGTCTGCAACACGAGTAGGTACCCAGTAAGCCATGGACAACCAACCTCTTCCCTGCGCAGACTTGACGAGACCTATGGAAAAGGATGCTGCTATTTCAATTGATTCTAGCTTCCCCGGTTGAGATCACACTGCTGTAAATGGGCGTGCATTTCCAGGAAAACAGCAGACTGACTCAGAAAGATTGCCCAGTAGAGCAAGCCTTCCCAAGGTACCTAGCGTGTTACCTTCGTCTGGACAATGACACAGCAGGCCCCTCACAGATCCAAACAAACATGGCCTGGAAGCCATGTCTCCATTGTTGGTCACATCTCAGAGTTGCAATGTTACCTTTCTCAGGAATACTACGAGTTTAAAAAACTAAGATATATATTTTTTCAATGTGGCTATCCACACAGAAGGAATACAGAAACTGTTTTATAAAACTCCACCGCATGAATAACTGACTGCATAAAAGAAAAAAAAATGCTAACTTTAACCATCAGATCATTTAACTATCAGCACCAATAAAAACAGTTACATGATCAACTCAGACACATCACCTAGCCACATCCATTAACCCAGGACCAGTCCTGGCTCACTGACCTAACACCCCCAAGATTGCCTTGAAGCAAATTCCAACCTAAAGCAAAATCTTTAGGAACCTTCAAGTCACAAGATGGGACTCTACTGCAGAACCACAATTTGAGAATGCTGTAGGCTAGTAGAGCTAATCCTGGTGGTGGGGGCACCGGGGAGCTGCCCATCCGGGGTGTGAGGGAGGGAGAACTAGCCCCACCACTTGTCTGCCATGAGGTGGCTTGGGCAAGGGAAAGATGCCCTCCTCTCCCCCTTAATCTCCACTGCCTGCAGCAGGCAGGAGAGCCAGCCCTGCACCTCACCTGGACAGCACAGCAGAGCTGTCCCTGGCGGTGTGAGCTCAGGTGAACCAGCCCCAAGGGTGTGAGCATGGGAAAGCTGGCCGAGCCCCTTGCTAGCTACGGCATTGCATGATAGCCAGGACAGCGCTGGAGAGCTCGCCCTGCTGGTGGGCTGGTCAGCTGAGCTACCCCCAGGCCCAGATCCAGGGATGTGAGTTGGCCCACCTCAACATCTACCTCATCTATGAACTGCTGGAGTGCATGAAAGGGCTGGCCCTGCAGATCCAAAGCTGCAGGGTCTCCCTGACACAGGCAACAACAGGCGAGTCAAGAGCAGTCCTGCTGAGGCTCCAGTATTGACGGTGTAGCAGAAGCCTTAAACCAGGCTACTGAATGGCTTGGTGCGTTAAGCACCTGCAAGTGAATTTGGGCGCACGCGTGTACTGTATAACACGCTGCAGCTCCCGCAGCAACAGGTTTTGTTTGTTTTGTTTTTACTCATCTTATTTTCTTTGTGGGGGAGGTTGCCAGGGTGGAAGGTGCATACAAAAGGATGGGAAAACATAGGACATGGGCGCATGATGTGAAAGTCACAGAGAATCAGTACAAAGTTCAGAAAACAGAACGCAGTAGGCAGACTGTGTCCACACAGTAACAACTACTTGTTATCGGTTGTCAGCAGGGCGTTCCCTCTGCTGCTGTCTAATGGGGAAAGTGCCAGTACAGCAAGCATCTGGGACACCAGGTGAAAACTAACCCTTATCCAGAATCACTAGGATCTGGAGTTGTCTTTCGTAGGACTAGCTACTGTATCTTAAAGCCCTACAAGTCAGGTGTGAAGACCCCACGGCACACTCACCTGCGGAAAGCCACAGAGCACGCTCTGTGTCTTTTTACAAAGGGGATTTTGAAAAAGGTAAATCAGAAGACAGAGGAGGGAGAAATCTAGACGGGTCATTATGATACAGACACACCCAAGCCCCAGCCAAGCAACAGCATACAGGACAAGAAGAATACGTAAGACTGCACCTTCTCCAGAGAGTTTGGAACCCCAAGTCAGCGCTCGGTGGACTAGGAGTGAGAACAGAAATACGACTCACCAAGCTAATCTCTGACCTCCAGTCACTCTCAAAAGAGTCAGCCAACTGGAAAGTGAAAACAAGGAGTGCTTTTGAGGGACTTTTCATCCAGTGCCAAATCAACCCAGTGACATGAGACCGTGTGACATGGAATTGACTCAGCCTGTTCTGCGCACACTCTTCTCGACTCCCATGCTTCCCTGTGAAGTCAATACCGCACTGTCAGACACAGGTTACTTTTACTGACACAAGCGTGCATACATCTGCACCCATTCAGAGTGTAGCAATTAGAACAGGGCAATCAGCATTTCTATCACAGGATTTTTAGTCCCTGTGCTGGGAACTGACACACTTCACCTACCAAAGAAGACAACATCCATGAAGGAGAAATGGGGTCTCATCCTCAGTCCTGCCCCAACAGTTCCTTGCTGTCGCTCTTAGCTGACATCCAGTTTGCAGGGAAGAGCAACGAGGGCAGGCCTGACTCTGCTGCTGGGAAGCCATTTTTTAAACTGACAGAAAACATCCCCTTGGGGATATCGGGTGGCCCACTGTGTTCAGACTGCACGAAAATATACAGATGCTACTTGAAGGCCTTCTAGGACTCTGGGATTCGACATGTGCTGTGCGAACATGCGCACTAACAACCTGTCAACACAATCCTGGGTCTGGGGTTTGAGCAACGCGGCACCCACTGCTGCATCTGTGACCCCCACAGGGAAAGACAGCATGAGGAAGCCTGAGAATGGCCTTCTCCTCGGCTCTATCACTGCCCCTATGACCCAACGAACTCAGCTGTGAGGGCAACTGCCCACTGCACCTCTGTGTTTTTCCAGTAAGTATCCCAGGAGTGTGATCTTTCTTCAAGACCTTGACACAATGAGAAAACAGGACAGCAGGCTTTACTGGGAAGGTGTCTAACTAAGGCAGGCCAATATGGAGACCTACTTCACTCAGCAATTCTGCTCACTCTGACTTTTAGTGAAACAAAACCCAGAAGATCAGCAGAAACCTAGGAGACCCAGACTGGCATGTTCCTCTAGGATGCATGAGCAAATACTGTCAATCTTTAGGTTAGCCACAGTCTGGCAAGAATTTACTAGTCAAAACATTTCATTTTGACCAAGGACAGTCGTGTTTGCCATTGTAAACACTATTGGGGTGGGGCCCAATGACAGTGTGTGCTTAGCATGCATGATGATTTGAGCTCCAACATGGAAAAACTGTTTAAGATGGTAGATGTTATCAGGGTGCAGAGGTGCACTCCTGTAATCCTAACACTTGAGGAGGCAGAAGCAGGCAGATGTTGATGAGTACAAGGCCAGCTTGATCTACAAAGCAAGTCTAGAGCAGCCAAGGCTACACAGAAAAACTCTGAGAAGGAGGAGGAAGAGGAAAAGGAGGAAGGGGAGGAGGAGGAAAAAAGAAAATGGATGTTATAATGCTAAGATAACATATGCTATCAGTTGTCCCTAACTAAATGCAACACTGGCTGGAAAAGAAAATCCAGAAGGCTTCCATTGAACTCACCCTGACGAAATCTGATGGGACCAGGGTGACCTTTCTTCCTATTTGTTTTTATGAGTGTGTGCTTTGTCCACATGTACGTCTGTGCAGCATGTGTGCCTAATGCTCATGGAGGCCAGAAGGCGGCATCAGAACACCCAGGAATGCAGATACAGATGGTCATGAGCCACTACACGGGTCCTGAGACTCAAACCCAGGTCCTCTAGAAAACCAGTGCTCTTAACAGCTTAGCCATCTGTCTCACCCTCCGAAGGTAAACTTGTCAATTTGCCCAAGCCCATTTACTACGGCTTTCCCAGATTCCCAGAAGGCTGGGCACAAAAACAACAACAAAAATACAAAGAGGTTTTCTTCATTATTCTATCCATTAGGTTGAAACCTAAAAGGACTGCCAAACTGTTGTTCATCTATCTCAGTGTGCTTCTACCTTCCGTGGCCAAACTGAAGACTTGTGAGTGCAATGAGAGATTTCCCCATGGCTGGTGCTCCTGATGAGGAAGACAGGAGTCAGACCAGTAGCATCCCAATACTCTCCCATCAGACTCCTGAAGAGCCATGATATGTAAGAGCAAAAGACTAAAATTGCAGAGTTCAGAGAAATTTCCTTGAATGCAGCAGCCATTCATGGATTTTTAGGTTACAGGTTTCCTCTCAGGCCTAGGGTGCTCTCTCCTGAGATTCCCTGAGACTCCTGAAATAACATACACAAGCCTTGAATGTACCATACGACTTTCGGAAGCTAGAACCCAAAACTTTCATTACATTTTCAGAGTGACTATGGATATAGTGAAGCTTCAGGACATGGAGGAAAGATGTCAGATGTCAGAGAGGTCAACTAGTCACAGAGCAACACAGGAGAGAGAACTCAGAAGAGAGATGGAGACCCTGGAAAACCATCACCCAGAAGAGACCTTTATGCATGGACTGTGCAAGCAGCAGAGTACTAGGAGAAAAGAGGGGGATGGGAGGAGAGATGGTGTCAATGTTTTAATCTTCTGCTTTAAACCTTGGGCTGAAAAGATAAGAACTGAAAGGGAGGGCTGGAAACGCTTGGTTGTTAAAGACTAGTAGGCTGGCAACCCCAAAAAGATCAGACCTGAAAGACAGTGCTCCTATGTTCTAGGCATAAAATTGTGGGACTCAGGGTCAGGTTTGGAAGAGGTCCAGGTTTGGAATGTTTTCAAGGACCAGTTTTCACCTAAAGCCATGTGATCAGACTCTTTATGTCACACAGGACATACATAAAGCTACACAAATAAGAGTAATATATTTTGTTATAGTTTACAATTGAGCTAAATCAAAACTGTTGAAGAACCTATTCAAGAGAATGAACAAAACTGTAGGTGTCTCACACTCACCCAGTCTGAAGGATGATCTGCTTGTAATAAAACCTTAGCAAATCAAAGGAAGTAAAAATATGATTTGAGTCAAAGGAATCAGCAGGAACTCAAGAATACCTTGATGAGTACCTGGGGGTCATCAGCCATCAAGGATACAGCCTTCCACTTTCAGCCCACTCAGAGGAGCTCCGACCCTGGGCTCCCTGTCTTCCCATTATACCTGAGATCTACCACGGAGAATCCTTCAGTCTGGGCGCCCAAGAGCGACCCACACTAACAAGCCCAGTTTCTCTATAGCCAGACTCCAACCTTCTTAGAGGAGAAGTACTATGACTCAGCCTAGATTCCACTGACTGATGGCACTGCGTCTAGCCCAGTGGTGACTAGCAGACCTAGAAAAGAGGGGACCAAAACTCACAAACACTAACGGAGAAGCTCACGTCCACAGTGAGCGGGTCTTAAGAGGCAGTAAAAATATAAGTTCCGAACTACTGTAAGACACTACACAAGTAGGAGGACACAGAGGTTTAAAAAAAGAAAAAGAAGTAGTTACGAGTTGAAAGTTTTCTCTCAGCTTTGCACACACAGGGGTGACAGGGAAGGGCCGGGGTAAAAGAAGGCTATGTTTGTAGATTTCAACGGTATGCGGACTGTGTGAGCATCCCCAGAGAGAACGTGCAGTCTGAAACGCCCCGCCACACATTAGTGTGACATGCAAAACCTTTAAATTTTGCAGCAGTTCTGTGTCTGTACTTTTAGATTAGAGTTCAGAACTAGTAAAGCCTATGTAAGTATCTCAATATCCACAAAATTATAAAATCTGAAACCTGAAACACTCCTGAGCCTAAGCATTCTTGGTAAGAACTGTTTAATCTGTACATTAGTGCCCTTTTATTATTTTATTTATTATTATAAAATGTTCATGAAAAGTGTGTAACTCATTTTCAAGACTTGCTTATAGTTTCACAAACTTAAAAAAATTCATCTTATATTTTACTGCTGCAGTATTTCATGTTTTTCTTATTCTACTTAGAATGTATGGTGTAACTTCAGATTTCTGGAAACATTATCAGGCCTCATGTAGGTGATTTAATGTGACCCACAACTAGTTTAAATCTGTTTTTTAAGATCAATTTAGGCTAATCGAACCCACTAAGCAATTAAGTTTAAAAAAAAAAAAAAAGAGAGAGAGAAGAAAACAGAAGGCCAGAGAGTCACCTGGGAAACTACACTGTCCTGGGTTTGAATCCTAGCAATTCCATAAGTACATGACCTTCAGCAAGTTCTTAATTCAATCCCCACTGGTGACCTATAGACAACTGAACATTTGAACATCTGTCGGAGTTACTGAGCAGGACAGTAACCGAGATGGTGACGTCACATACCTAACGGAGGGGTGCGCTGAGGAAATTGCAGGTAAACTATCATCACATCAGCCGTGCGGGTGATAAGGAATGAGGCAGGCGACGGGAATCAAGGCCAGCCAGACGTGGAGTGGAGAGGGTATGGAGTGTCCATCACACTGAGGCATTAAGGGAAAGAGAAGGAAGAGAGAAAAGGCGGCCGGGAAGGAGTTCCTTTTTCTCTATGACCTACTCATTCTGAAACCACTTAATCTCTTGGTTTTCGCAAAATACAAATTTCTACATTTTTTAAAATGTAACTGTCCAGACATTTATCAGAGTTACAGAACAGGCTTTAAAGGACAAAAATGGTTTTAAATGTCAGCTCAGCCACTTTCCACTTTCTACTCAAGTCTGACTGCGCCTTGTTTTCCATGTGTGAACAGTGCTAAGGTGCAGGACAGCTAACCCTGTCCTGGCTACTCAAGGGTAGTCTTCGGTTACTCCTGTTGGACAGATGAGCCCGCTGGCAGTGAGGCAGCGGGGACACATGGAGAGCAAGAGCGCCACAGTTTGGAAAAGCAGAGTCCTACGCGAGGAACTCCCTTTTGGCACCCCTGATGACTTTCTATACACTGTTTCAATGAAACTCCGTAAAGGAGCTGAGCTAGCCCCGGCATCCCCTGTGGGCTCTGAAACTGTTATCCCGATCCTGGCTCCGGTGGTTCTGAGAAGACGCTCCAGCTTTGTTTTACAGAGAAAACGAAGCACAAGCCCAGGGGAGGAAATCCACCCTCACAATAACCTTCCCTACAATAAAGGCCCCTGGCAATACCTCTCCAGCTGCCCGAACCCACACTCCACACCCTCAGTCCTATTTCCCTTTCCAAGCACTCCCGGCGCTGGGAGTACAAACAACCCACAAATGAGATGAGAGAGGGTTCACGTTCCACACCGTCGCTTTTCAGTCTCTATGGGAAACGGCTCTGAGGACAGGTCTTTGGAGCTCCACAACTCCAGACACTTCTGCAGAGAATTTCCGGGTAGGCAAGGCCTCAGAGGTCAAAGGTCAGCAAGCTTTACTCTAACCCTGCTCCAGTCTCATCTCCAACAACTGACCTTCTTCCTTTGCTCCGCTGAAAGTGCACCCCTGGCAAGCTGGTCCCCCTGTGCAAAGAGCACTCGCAAGACAACAGAGAACTTGCCCTCCTTAACTGCAGCCCTCCCCTTCTCTGGAGGGAAGCACCACGCCGGTGCTTTCTCTACACTGGGCCCCACCTACTTCAGAATGACTCCTTCCTCCCAGAGCTTCTCCTCTCAAACTACCTTGCTCCCCTGGGAAAGGGCACCCTAGGAGGCTCTTTCCATGCCCTGGCTCCTGGCTGCCCAGAACAGAATGGGGAATATGTTTTCCTTCTCACCTTACAAGCAAGAGAAAAGATTTCCTGTACTTTGAAAGCCTTTTAAAAAGGCATGTCTGAATGTAAGCCCCAAGCATGGAGCAGTCAACACCAGAGACACACATTCATGAAATGGGGGTATCCGAAAAGTATTACATACGTGTCCAGTTTTAATATTCTGGTGATGATGTTCAGTGGCTGCCGGGAAACACAGTCGGCTGTGGTATGTGGGGCTCCATGGGTATTGGGATGTGAGAATGCTTGAGCCCTCTCAATAAAGCGCCAAAGTGTTTATATCCGACATGAGCACCACCTCCCTGAGTCACAGCGACATCGCCCACCTTCCTGACACAATGCAAACGCTACTCACAAAGTCATTGCCCAGTCCTGTTTAGGTCCTAATGACGACGGACAGTAAACACGTCCACACACCTCTCCAGTGCCTTCCAGGACAGGGCAGCACCTGTGATACAGAAGGTGACCTAGACACACCCCCCTGTTTGTCCTCTTCTGTTCTTTATGATGAGGGCAGGGTGTCGGCTGATGGGAGACTTCATGATATGCATTCCCACCCAGGAAAAGAAATATCAGAGCATAGGATAAAAACTTCTAGAAAGGACAGACACATTCCACACTGGGCACGATCAGTACAAATGATCTCTACTTCAAACCAAGAAAAAGCTAATACAGCCCAGTCCTCATTTGCTTTCTGTTGCTGTGATCAAACACTGACGAATGAACTCTTAGGAAAAAAGCATTTATTTGCCCACAGGTTTCACCCCATCATTGGGGGAGGCCAAGGAAGGCTACAGGGCAGAAGCTTAGAAACCACTGAGGAACCGGCTTGCTCAGGAACCTCTCTTATCCAGCCCAGGCCGGCCTGCCTCAGGATGTCAAAGAGCACCCTGAGTTAGCCCTTCAGCATCAATTAGTAATTAGGAAAATGCCTCAGAGGCATGACACTGGCCAGCCTGATGGAAACAATTCCTCAAGGTGAGTCCTTCCTCCCAGGCATGTCTAGGTTTGGGTCACACAGACCTAAGATAAAACCAGGCAGCACAAGCTTTGTCGTTCCAAACGCTAGCACACTTAGACAGTTGGCGTCGAAAATGAGATGAGCATGGCTGCTTGAACACCTCTTTCCCTGTTCTCTGGCCTTCGCCAACTGTCTCACAAGCTGCCAAGAGCATCCTCATCAACAGCGAGTTGTATGTGAACAAGGGTTTAATTGTCCCTGGGCACCCTGGGTTCTAGACAAACCACAAGGCATACAGGCCAGTCCTAGGACAAACGCCAAGACCTCCAGCCCCTACAAGACTCAATGACATACTTGGGCAAACTGAAATACCACAGGAGGCTCAGGTCAACCCAAACCACTCCATCTCACTGGAAAGTCAATTGAGACACTCAACACGCTAACTAGAACCTGGATTGCAGTCCTAATTATCCATAGGCTGATGGGGCGGGGAGTAGCCTCATGCCTTACTTCACATGGCGCCATTCTCTACAGCATTAACATGAAATGGAAAAGCCAAAGAAAGCCAGCCTAACACTAATGTTTTCTTTGATGTTCTCAAAGTCTCTTTAGGCTCTTCAAGGGTCTTCGAATGGATAGCCGCATTGTAAACCTCCATACATTAAAATGTATGAAATATAATGGCGAGCTCAATGTGAGCAGACACAATGCCTGAGAAGGCTTATTACCAGCCTTCTGTTTCCATTATTATTAGTAGTGGTAGTAGTTTTTCAAGACAGGGTTTCTCTGTGTAGCCCTGGCTGTCCTAGAACTGACTCTGTAGACCAGGCTGGCCTTGAACTCAGAGATCCATCTGCCTCTGCCTCCCAAGTGCTGGGATTGAAGGCGTGAGCCACCATCGCCCGGCTGCACCACTGTTTCTTTAAAGAGTGCCTCACCCCCACACAGGAGCCGACTGGCATTCAGACCATGAGAAATACCAACTAGGTGCACAGCCCTCAGGCACTGCAGACCCTTTGGGTCCTTCCCTCCCACCAGTGCCCTGGCTTCTCCTCCGGCAGTCCTGTGGTGCCGCGTGAGAAACAAAGTAAACCGGTACTGCTTCCATTGATGCACACTGTTGGCCATCCATCAAGCACTGACTAAGACCCTTGCTCCCCACAGGAAGTTCACTCTGCGTGACTCCATGCCACCTGCCATTTCTCGATGTCTCATTTCACAGGCAGCAACTGGCGTGCTTGACCACAGTCTTTCATGGCCTTGACACAAACACGGATCTCTTATGACTTCTCTTTTGTCACTAATACTAAAAGTTTGACATTTTCTCAAGGACAGTGCTCTTATTCTAGCAATGAAAAACAAAGCATTCGGCATCAAACACTCTCAGTGCAATCCCAAGCACCCTCATCTGGCTGTGTCCCCATGAACAAGCTCATCTCTCACAGGAGACATTCAGAGTCTGTACCTGTGTAGACAGTGTCACATACACTGATGAAATCAGGTGTTAGGCGTGTGATCATGTGTTCCTGAACACATCACAATTTGGGTATTTGCTGGTTTACTTCTTGGTGCATGTGTGTGCCGAGGGGTGGGGGGGGGGGCATGTATAATACAGAACTGAAGCCAGGGCCTCATGTGTGCTAGGTAAATAAGTGTTCTATCACTAAAGCAGCTGTCAAACTCTCTGGGAAGGCTGGCCTAGAACTTGATGCCCATCTGCCTCAGCCTTCTGTCCTATAGGAATGCACAACAATGCTCAGGCTTTGTATCTTTATCATGTTTTTTAACTGTGTGTAAGCACAAAAAGCTCCAACCCCATTAGATGCAAATACCATATTTTAATAAACCAAAAGCCAATCTCACATCCTGGACTATTGCATTCCCTACTTGTAAATTTCCCTCAGTTCTCCCAGGACTAAGTTCACACCTTCCTATGAGACCCTACAAAATAGACAGCAGATTGTGCTGAGTGATGCTTTTCACCCTGACAAGCCCATCTTCTCGACCATGCCCTTGGTACACCTAAGCCCTCCTTCCTGATTGATTATGTTTGTCTCTACTTGCTGTTCCACAGACTCTGAAGCAAGTTTACCTGGAGCCCTGAGCTGTCCTGATACCCTCCAGTGGCACTTTCCCTTGCCCACACCGAGCCAGATTCCCTCTCATATTTATCTTCCTCAAATCACACAACTCTAACTAACACCAGGCACTCAGGAAACAATGCTCTGAATTAAGGTATAACAAGTACATAAAAGTCGTAAGGCCATCGGTGTAAGCACAGTGGGAAAATCCGTGGGAAGTTCAGAGTACCCGTTTTACAATGGAAACACAATTTTCTGTCTTGCAGAGAAAAGAAAACACACTCACCACCCTGATAATGTTTTTGGCCCAGGAACACTCCTTTTAAAACAACATCTTAATGTTTAGTGTGCAAAAGAAACCAAGACATATGGAGTGAGTTTCCTAGCAAGTACATATGGATATTATAAGCAGCAGCAGTGAAGGGGCTGGGAAATGATGATCTCCAAGGCAGATAAACTTGGTCTTTTCCTCACTCCAAAACCCAGCGGGGGCTCCCCTACTTTAACAGCATGGCGGGTTCCTCTTTGCTTTGGTGACTTTCCTATGCTTACCATTTTTTCCCAGTCCTGGGGAAGGAAAATAAGCAGGGAGAGAAAGAAAACACCTTCAAGTCCTCCACGCCACCCCTGTGCGCTCTGCCATGGGCATTGTGCAAACTTCTCTCTCCCATACACTCCCCTCAGGCTGGGCCCCCACACACTGTGGTAACATTTTCCTTCCTCTCAAGCCTTTTTAACCCCTCCCAGCCTCCCTCTCCCCCTGCCCCTGCTTCTTGTTCCTAAATATCTATCTACCAAAGAACCTTCATCCCCACTTCTCTCCAGCCCAATGGAGGTGTGTGGCTGACATGAACACAGACATCATATATATTCTTTACAAATACCCTCGTCGCAGGATTATTCTTCCTTAAAGCAGGGCCTATCTATGACACGCACCCCAGTTAACTGGTCAGAAAAGAAGAAAGTCTGCAACACACAAGGAAAATCAAAAGAAGTCAGGAAGTGAGGAACTGCAGATGAACAAAAGCTGCCACCCCTCCTCAGCCACATTATCCTCCAGCCTCCAGCCTGGCTTATGGAGCTCGCCCCTCTTCTGAGGAAATCTCAGGGTGCTTGGGCCACCTTTCCTGGATAAGCGTAATGACCACCCCTCATCAAAGAGCAAACAGACCATCACGGCAAAGCTTGGCTGGACACAGTGATGAGAACAAGCGAGCACGGGGAGTCTAGCCACAATCTCCATCACAGCTCCTGGATCTGTGGTTCATAGGACATTGTGGAAGGTGGACATGGGAGGGGTCTGAGGGCAGGGCAGCTGGGAGAGGGTGGAGAAAGGAGAGAGTGGGAGCAGAGTGAGGTAATTCTGTTTCAATTAAAAACATATTTTTAAAAAAGAAATCTTAGCACTTTCATTTAGAATAACCACAAACTCTGCTCCACTCTAAACCGCCGCAACTCTGAGAGAGCAGAGAGCTGAGCACACGGCTGCCCTCTTCTGCCTGGCTCGCCAGGGCTGCTCAGAAATCCCCACAAAGCTGCCAACACAGAGAGCCATCCGTGCAGAGCTCCTGCAGAAACATCACATGCCCATTTTCCTGGTAGTGGCACTTTGAATGCCCCTGCCCCAAGAGCAGGGCCCCGAGCGCAGTTCTCACTAATGAACTGCACCTGAGCCCCCTAATTAAGATTGACTATAATGACAGTTGACCTACTGTCACGTTCCAACAATGCATTTTTCTAAAAAATGAACAGTAGCCATCTTTCCAGGTGACTCAGAGCATGCTAATGAGGCTCAGTGACAGTGGGACAGAGCCATAAATAAGGGCATAAATTCACCACCAGAGGCTACCAAAACAGTAAGATTGGATGTACCAAACAAACTGCCTTTATCATGTTAGTGAAATAAGCTGGCAGCTCAGGTACCAAGCTTAACCTGTCAGAACAAATCCACATTCACATTCATCAATACTGCTCCAACGAGTAGCAACTACTCCATCTCCGTCTGTCGTCTCTGTCCCAGCACTCCAGCTCCCACCGGGCGCACAGGGTGCATTCATCCATTTAGTACCCATCCCCAGTATACCTAACGGGCAGCAGGCAAGTAGATAAAAATAAAATCACTGCCCTCAACAGCCCGACAGGGAGAGACAGACAACACCTTAACAAGATGAGCTACAAAGTACCTGGAGCTAAGGTAAGAGTTACAGGGTTAGCCCTCAACATGGTTGCCACCTTCTTCCCAACCAGGAACTCAGCCTCGCCTCCACATCCCAGCCCCTGCCGCAGCCTTGGCAGTTAACACAATCTTAATTTTAACAAAAAAGTCCTTTTAGCACACCGATGAGTGACCGCATGCCTTTAAAGCCCACATGTCCCCTGTGGAGGAGCAGCCGCAGGGAGAGCTAGCGAGGTCATGAACAGAAGAAGTGGGGACCTCCTCGAGGTCTTAAAAGACTCTGGATACTTTTAAAAGTCACATCTTGCCTGGGTTACAGAGCACTGAACAACACCTAAGAGATGGCTTAAAACCAGGATCTCTTCGCCCAGGGCCCACAGATGTGGCAATGCAGTTAGCAATCTGAAACTCTTAGGTCAAGAAGAGGGGCTTTTAACTAGCAGAAGTCTAGCTTTGGCCCCCAAACAGTGCTTTTTTGTTAAAACTGCGTATGTCTTGTTAAGAGTAAATTGTGCCTTGCTCAATCCTAAGCACCTGTCTTTGCTTTTCTTAACTTGTTAACGTGGGGGGGGGGGGGACGGACAGACAGACGGACTTAGTTCTGAGGAGGGGGCGGGAGCAAAGCAGGGCTGGGCACTAAAACCACTCCCTCATACACACCACACACACACATTCTGCAGAGTGACCCACAAAAGTCAGCTGCACCCCAACACACACTGCTATGGAGCAGATGACACACTAGACGAAGTCATACTTAGGTCTGAACTTAGGTACAAAATCGTCTAAAATCTGAAGCGAATCTTCTCCCATGCTCCAGACTGAAGCTCTCCAACACTAACCAGAGGCAAAAGAGATGCATTCTTGTAGGTGAGCAAAGCTCCTGCCCAGCTCATGAGAGTACAATTCTCATGTGCTTCTTATGACAGAAATCTGAAGAGAGAAGGAAGTCTCTCTTCCCTACCTGTCTGTCTGTCCATGGCTCTAATAGGAAGCTAGTCTCTTCCCCACACAGCATGACCATGATCTGCCATGCTTCCCTGTGACCATGCTTCCTAGAAACCTCTGAACCATGGGCCAACCTAAGCCCCTCTTCCTTATAAGCTGACTACCTAAGGTGTTTTGTCACTGCAGCAGAGAGGTGACCAGCAGCTCTCCGGCTCCATGTTATTTCCATTCATTTACTTTCCCTAAGCTAAAAAGTCCGCACTTGGCAGTGGCAGAAGGGGAGCAACTAACACATGAAACTGGGGGAAACTAAAGGCACAAATTAAAATGGTAAACTAGTTGACTAATATTAATTAATTAACTAAATAGTCCATGATCGCATTTGCACTGTCTTCCTTTACATCTGGATACAATGTTTCCTCAATAAAGCAATGAGGCAAGAGGAGGCCGATTCAGGATCAGATTCAGGGAACTCCATCAGAACACTGAGCTGAACGTCAACTTCCTAGGAATAAATTCACAGCAACAACGAGACAGAAAGACAGACTAATAACAAAGCCGTGTACATGTTAACAAGCCAAACACATAAATATTACTGAAGAAGAAATGACAGTGGTACCTTCTCATGGTTTTCAATTAAGATTTCTACGACGATATTCTGAAACTTCAAATCCATGATGGCGGCAACAGTTTCTTCCTGCGGTCTCATCAGAGTTGGTCCAAAGACCACTCCTAAATTTGCCACAGTCATCAGATTCTGCTTCGAGTGATTTGACACGCTACATTGATGAAGAAGGAAAAAACTTAGGTGAGTAGTGACAATTACAGGGCATTCAACATTCTGTAACCTCTCTATTTCCTTAACATACAAAAAGGCAGAAGACTCCAACTGTCCTCAGTGTCTGCCTGTGTGTGAGCACTGAACAAAAGAACAGCCAGCACACACAGGCTGGTTTGGTTTGTCTCCTCCTCCCTCCCCATCTTCCCCTCCCCTCCCCTCCATTCCTCTCTTTCTCCTCAGTTAAAGTAACCAGTCTCCTCAGCCCCTTCCAGGCTCCTTCCACCATGTTACTTTGATTCACTTCATGCCCAGGACAATAGAGCAGCTGACCTAAGACTGGAATCCCCAAGACAGTGAGCCAGCGCTTTCCGTGCTTTCTCAGACTGTGTGACGTGGATGGAAAGCTGACAGCAGTACAGACCTTTCGAAGGTCAAGGAAAATTCTGTGAAAGTGTTCCCACGAGGACAGCCCTCACGCTAGCTAGCTCACTTCTAAGCAACCATTCTTTCAGCAGCCCATTGATCACGTATATATTTACTCAATATTAAACAGACAAGTGGATTTGTGTAGATATATAAAGAATTGTGCAGCTGTCTTGAGTCAACAAATGGAAATTAAAATAGAATTTCCTAAAGTAATCATATTTCATTTCACGAAAATAAGTCATACTGCTTGTCATTTCAGCAAGCATGTCTTCCTCCATAAAACAGACACCTATCATGTTTTAGTTGCACACAGACAAAAGCGGCCTAGGACATTCCTCTTTCCTCAGACCACCATTCCCTTGCTACCACCGATGTCTAGATTCCAATTCACTTCATAGCAATTAGATTTGCTCCACCGTGCCCAGCTCTACATTTTGTTTTTCACAGATGGGAAACATGAATGGACCCATTACTGGACTGAACAAACTTAAAGGGGATCTTCAAGCTCAGCATGAGGTGTGCATGGAACCAAGCTCAATCTGCTAACAGATTTATAATCCTTTTCCACAGCCCGTGTATGAAGCAACATACCCTCCCCTTCACTGCTTTGCTGGCCGTGGTAGTAAGCAAAAAATGACACAGCTTCAAGAGGCATTCTATTTCACCACTCCTGTCCAAAGCACACCAGGAATCAAAAGTCCAGCCTGGTCTTCAGTGCAGCCCTGGCACCGGACAAACACAGCCCAGCTCCAAGAACAGCGCAGGGCACCCGCGACGCTGGGTAAGGTGGGAGGGAAAGAACACTCACTTCGTCAGGTGTTTCACCAAGATATCCAGCATCTCCTTATTCTTCTCTGGCAGTTTGTGTACCAAGAAATGGATGGCATTGACACGGGATTCCGGGCTACCACTTTCTTTTTTAAAAAGGAAAAGAAAAAAAAAATAGTTAATGGAGTACTCAGAATCAAACATATTACCCCTAACTGAGAATTTTAACAGTTTGTCTGTTTAGGACCAGAAAAGATTGAGGTTAACCGGTCTGGTAACTTCGAAAGAAAACTAAAGTATCCGTCTCACCATTACAAGGTCAGAGTGTGCTCTCCACCTTTCAGGACATCCCCACGTGTGCTTCACGTGTGCCTAAACCACGCCTTTCCCCTTGCTTGCCTCTCCCAGGCTGGCGTTAGCAGCACACACAGCTCCAACAGCCACTCCCCCAACCAACCCCCCTTGCAGTGAATTCACAGCTCACTTGACCCTGTCCAGTCTTTAGCAACCAGCAAGAAACACAAGTCCAGTCTCAGCAGCAAACTTCTCTTAGCTACAGGCCCAAATGAATCTCTCCCAAAATATATGCTCAAGTTACCTCATTTAGGCACCTCAGAAGGGGGCAATTCATGGCTTATTTTGGTGACATATGATCACAATGAGAGTAAGAGCACACCGAAAGAAGAAACTGTGTGTTTACTGTGCCTTACCAACAGAAGGCACACAAGCCATGTAGGACCCTCCGAGGAAGTGCTAGGGTGAGTCAGGGCAAAGGGGGAAGGAAGTGCAGGGATAGGGGATCCCTACAATGGATCCTCCTAAAAGGATCCAGTGAGGCAGGGCAAGAAGAGCCAGCACTGGTCCTCTGACTTGTGAGGATTCTAAGGCAAGTGAACTGTCCCTGGGTGACTACAACATTGGCCAACAATGAAAACGCCAGCAAGTGAGAACACATACTTGATTCTCAGTATATGAAAAAAGGACCAGAACTTATAACTAGTTAGCTCTGCAGTATGCAGGAGGCCTCAAACATCAAATATCAAAATACCAGAAGCAAAAGAAATGTTTAACACAGAGGCTTTATATTAAAGTCCACAGATGTCAGTTAAGATAACTGCTTAACAATGGAGAAGATTATTAGTAAGAAGATCATAATTCTAAGTCATTGCTTTGATTTTTAAATAACAAAATAAGAGCAGAAACTCTGAAGTAGTAGTCATAGGCTCCACAGAAATGAAGACTAGTTGTCAAAGAGAGCAATTTTATTATCAAAAATTTAGAACCCTAAAGGCATTGTGATGGAGGACTGCTGGCTCCGAGTGCCCTCACAGTAGCAGCAGCTTCCTACAATAAAACTCCACTTTGTTATTTCAGGATTCAGCACTTACTCAGAAGTACAAACTACAGAAGTTTCCTACGCTCTGGTGATGGAATTCATTTCTAACCATGAACAACATCTGAAAGCTACTTAAAAGAGAGTAGCTCTTCCCACTTCATGCCTCAGCCCCTCCTCCAAAAGCCTACTACAATTCTGTAAACCAACAAACTCCCTCTCTCTCTCTCTCCCTCCCTTCCTTCCTCTTTTCCCATCTCTCTCTATCTCTCTTATACACACACAATTTTTTCTGTTTTTTTAGCTCTTCAACTTATATTGTTTTGACATCAAATCTTCCTATTAATTGTCACTTCCATGAGGTAAAACAGTCCTCCCCACCTCCAAATTTTTTGCTAAATTACCTTATTTTCCATTACTTATGCTATATGTATCTTGTGATATTTTCACTGACATTAGCTGACAAAGAAAAAATATATCATTTTTATCTAGAGCACTTAATTAATCAAACACTAAAGTCCTGTAATGTGCCAGAGACTTAAAGTATACATCAGCATCCACCATACTTCAGTGTCTGTTAGCTTATGATATAATAACAGCAGAGGCTGGGGCATGAGCAAGCCTGTTAGTTTAGCAGAGACACACAGACCAACAGCGTTGTTATTCTAATACGTAAATGACATGTATCAACCATATTGTAATGTGAGGAAGCTACAAGCAGTAACCTTCCAAGCCGTTCCTAGGGGACACACCAGCCTAGTCACATGTAACCAGCGCTGCAGTCCTCCTGTGGTCCTCACCTTCTGTAAAATGAATATAGCCAGCTAAGGGAAACAGGAGCCATTGCATAGGCAAGCCCTGCAATGCCCACATTTCCTACCCTCCCCCCAACACCCCGAGAGAAAAAAACAGAACCCTCTGGATATGCAAATGCGCGCTGGATCCTAAGTTAGTCGCTTCTCATCAGAAACGGCCGTGGTTACTCAGTGTTGCACAGGTAACTTGACTACAGAAATCCCAGTGTTCTAGTTGGAGCAACAGCTGGGAGATGGCTCCAAGTACCCAGCGCCAGGCAGCCAGGATTAAGCTGTCTATCTTAGGCTAAGTCCAATGTGAGTCCAACGCAGGAGGATGGGTTCAGGCTCACCACTGACAAGTCGAAGACTCGGAGTCCAGAGTGTGGACAGTATCACTCTCAAAGGCTCCACAGAGGAAGGCTTCCAGACCGCTGCTAACAGCTTTGCACAGACCATCAAGACGTCTGTGGCCTGTAGTTTCTCATGGACAGGTGCTTTCAGGTCTCTTAGTAAGCCTAGTTAACGAAGTTCAAGGTTCTCAACCTTCTGAAACTGAAAGATGCTTCTCCTATGGTCTCGAAATTTAGTTTCCCTTTTACAGTAAGAAACAAAGATACACATTTTGTAGTGAGCACAAAACCAAATTCTTATCTTTGTGTTATAAACTTGAGAAACTCACGTCCTTGACAAAAAATGATAGCAAATAAACAGAAGAAAGAAAATGAAGGAGGCCAGGAAAAGCCTTCAGACCACTCAGTGAAGGAGAGAAGACACATTGAAAACATCACAAAACAGATGGAAACCACCACACAATGGAAAAGAATTAGTTCCTGTGCCAGTGTGAGGAGCAGTGACAAAGGCTGGCCATGTGGGATCATGTTAGCCATCAGCTGAGCTCACAGACATGGAGCAAGCAAGGTAAGCTATGCTGCTTCCTGTGGAAAATGGGAGCCTAACCACAATCCCAGTTCCCCACTATTTAAAAGGAGACTCATTTTGCTCATTTTGGCCATCTGAATTCTGTAACTGAATTCACTACTTACAATACACAAAAGACCTGAGGATCTACTCCCATGCCCTTTCCCAAGAGGCACCAAGTACAAAGAAAGATACTTGTAAGAAAGGGAAATGAGAAATCAAACTTTGCCCTAACACATTGGACCCCCACATAAACAAAGCCATTTAACACATGTAGTTTTCCTCATTAAATCAGATTGCTGTGGGTCCCTTCCAGCTGCAATTGCACTTAGGTACAAGTTCATGCCAAAAGCTACAGGAGCTACAGTGTTCCTTTACAGTAGTCTTGTTATTCAAATCAGTATGAAAACTATTAGAGCAAGGCCACAAGGCCAGGAAACAAAACACTGAGTCCTGGCCCCACTGCGTGTCAGACCTTATTCCATCTATTCAGTTCTTTGCAATACACAACTAAACAGACCAACGAACCCACCACTCCAGGCTTTACTACCTCCCAATGGGTAGAACTTCCTCATATGGTAAAAGACATTTGACGTTAGGATTCTGAACACTCGATGTTAATCACATGTGGTAATAATTCTCATGACACTAACTTGTGGTGATTTAAAACCTCGTTCCATAATCTTTCTTTCTCCAGAATGCAAAGAATGTTAGCTGCAAGCTGGCACTCTTTGGCTTTTTCCAGGCTCTAAAACGAACAACCTGAAATTGTCCTCCAACTAAATTTAATTTCTTTCCCTTATTTGCCAAAAATGCCACAGGGAGGAAATCAAAATAACTAAGCATTTGCTTGTGTTTTTGCCAAGAATACCTTCCCCCACTTCCTTGATCATACAAGTTCTGTTTTTCAGAATAATTCTGAATTACAACTGTATTCTGGCCTTTCCCAAAAGCTTTCTATGTGTTGTGTACTGCAGCCAACACAGAGATTCTTTCTGCAACAGATTAGGAATCTCTGGAGCCCAGACCTCACAAGAAGGTAACATTTAAAGCCACATTCAAGCAGCAGTGGCACAGGATCCAATCGGATTGCTGTAAATTTTTCCTCAGATTAAACTTTAAAATATAACCAGGTGCAGGGGTGTGTGTGCACAATTTCAGCCACTGTCAGTGCACCTATAAAAACCAGTATTGTGGAATGTAGACAGTAGAGGTGAGTGTTAATTTTACGTAGGGTCTCTGTAACCTAGCAGCTGCTTAGTGCGCCTCAATATCACATTCCTTACCTCTGAAGTCCCTAACCTGAGTGTCCTCAGAATGGTGACGATCACAGACCACAGATAAACACAGAGCTACATGAGAGGCATCCCCAGTCTGTCCCAGCACACACTCTCGCCACACTACAGACGCACAGTGTAATATTCGCACAAACGAATATTACAGTGGGTACCAGGCAGAAAGTATCAAACCTCCAGAATTTGCTACTGGCCCTTTTCATTCATTATACTGTATCTGTGTAATTCACAATAAAGTAGCTTGGGCTTCTGGCATTACCTTATACTACTCCTTCTGTCTGTAATGTCCATAAACATGTGTTTGAAAGTGACACCATCTCCAGACTATCACATCTCCAAATCTGCCATCTTTCCAACCTCCTCCAAGCTGAATACTGGCCTGTTCTGCAGCAGTCTGCTCAGCTAGTTCTAGGTCTCTGTAGTGAAATGAGACGTGATCCACACAGAGCTGGCTCCTGGCGTCGAGCTCTGCTGTGGCCTGACGTGTCTAGTATGTACCAGTGACAAATCAACGACAGGTACCCAGTCATGCCCATCTTCTGTTCGCTTTCTGCGAGGAGGAGGGAGTTTCTGCAGTGACTTCTCCGCTTAACACAGACGCTGCACCATGAAGTTAATGTTTCATGTGGAAACTTTAGTGTGCGCACACCACCAACCACAAATCTCACAGTCTTCGTATATATCCACATTATACTTACTAGCTGGAACAATAAAGTCTCTATGTAACTCATAGGTCATGAGAGGTTCTGGAAGACTCCTGGGGGGAAAAAACACAGCTCAATTACCCAACAAACCCAGACAGGTCATCTCTGAGTTTCTTCACAACACTGTATTAAACTGCTTATACACTTCTGAGCGGACATGGCAGTTCGCCCTACTAGATACCTTTAAATATCAAAAGACACGTAAACCACGTTACTACTAACTGGTATTGCTCCTAGACACTGTCAACTCAAACAACCACAAATTCTTATCAGGTCTAAGCATACAATGTTTCATCTCTAATCTTGGAAAATACCTTTATGAACAGCTAGCTTTACATAGGAGTTGCGCATACTAATGCATTTAACTTAAAATTTTTATAACCAAATATAAGAAGGGAGTTTTGAAAGGCATCTTTAAAATAGTTACCAGAAGAATACATAAAAAATATTAAAAAATAAACCCTCACCTCTTGATATTTCTATTGCAATAGCTTGCCTAAATGCATACAGTGGTTCTCAACCTGTGCACCACAATCCCCTTGAGGCTGCGTATCATACACTTACATTACAACTCAAAACAGTAGCAAAATTACAGTTATAAAGTAGCAATGAAGTCATTTCATGGTTGGGTCACTACAACATAAGAAACTGCAAAAACAATCCTGTACAACAACAGATCATCTGGAGGTATCTCCATCCCTGATCTCAAGCTGTACTACAGAGCAATAGTAATAAAAACTGCATGGTACTGGCATAGAAATAGATCGGTGGATCAATGGAATCGAACAGAAGACCCAAGACCCAGAAATAAACCTACACACCTATGTATACTTGGTATTTGACAAAGAAGCCAAAACCATGCAATAAAAAAAAAACATCTTAAACAAATGGTGCTGGTCTAACTGGATGTCTGCATGTAGAAAAATGCAAATAGATCCATATTTATCACACTGCACAAAACTAAAGTCCAAGTGGATCAAAGACCGCAACATAAAACCAGACACACTAAATCTGTTAGAAGAAAAAGTGGGGAAGAGCCTTGAACTCACTGGCACAAGAGACAACTTCCTGAACAGAACACCAACAGCATAGGCTCTAAGAGCAACAATCAATAAATGGGACCTCATGAAACTGAAAAGCTTCTGTAAAGCAAAGGACACTGTTGTCAGAACAAAACAACAGCCTACAGACTGGAAAAGGATCTTTCCAACCCTGTATCTGACAGAGGGCTAATATCCAGAATATATAAAGAACTCAAGAAGTTAAACAGCAACAAATCAAGTAACCCAATTTAAAAAAAAAAAAAGGGATACAGAGCTAAACAGAGAATTCTCAATAGAGAAATATCGAATAGAGAGAAACACTGCAAGAAATGCTCAACATCCTTAGTGATCAGGAAAATGCAAATCAAAACGAAACAGAGACTTCACCTTACACCCATCACATGGCTAAGATCAAAAACTCAAGTGACAACACATGCTGGAGAAGATGTGGAAAAAGGGGAACCCTCCTCCATTGCTGGTGGGAAAGTAAACTTGTACAACCACTTTGGAAATCAATCTGGCGCTTTCTCAGACAATTAGAAATAGCGCTTCCTCAAGATCCAGCTATATCACTCCTAGGCATATATCCAAAAGTATTTTCAAGTACACAACAAGGACATTTATCAGCAATTAAAACCAAGGAAATCATGAAATTTGCAGGCAAATGGATGGAACTAGAAAAGATCATCCTGAGTGAGGTATCCCAGAAGTAGAAAGACACACATGGTATATATATACTAACTTATAGGTGGATATTAGACATATAATATAGAATAAACATACTAAAATCTGTACACCTAAAGAAGCTAAGATGATCAATCCTCATTCAGAAAGGCAAATGGGACGGACATCGGAAGAGGGAAAAAACAGGGAACAGGACAGGAGCCTACCACAGAGGGCCTCTGAAAGACTCTAACCAGCAGGGTATCAAAGCAGATGCAGAGACTTATAACCAACCTTTGGGCAGAGTGTAGGAAATCATATGAAACAAGGGGGAGATAGAAAGACCTGGAAGGGACAGGAGCTCCTCAAGGAGAACAACAGAACCAAATAATCTGGGCATAGGGGTCTTTTCTGAAACTGATACTCCAACTAAGGACCATGCATGGAGACAGACGTTAGCCCATGGCAGCTCAGTCTCCAAGTGGGTTCCCTAGTAATAGGAACAGAGACTGTGTCTGACATGAACTCAGTGGCTGGCTCTTTAATCACCTCCCCCTGAGGGGAGAGCAGACTTACCAGGTCACAGAGGAAGACAATGCAGCCAGTCCTGATAAGACCTGATAGACTAGGGTCAGGTGGAAGGGGAGAAGGACATCCCCTATCAGGGAACTTGGGGAGGGGCATAGGAGGAAATGAGGGAGGAAAGGTGGGATTGGGAGGGGATGAAGGAGGTAGCTACAGCTGGGATACAAAGTAAATAAACTGTAATTTATAAAAAAAAAAAAATTATTTTTTTAAAAAAAGAAAGTTCTTAAAAAAAGCTCAGATCATATGCAGTACAGTCTCTGACTGCAATAAAAAGGAAGGGGCAGAGGAGATGGTTCAGTGGGCGAAGTGTTTGTGACAAGGACAGCCATATCAAAAGCTGAGTGTGCTATCGTCCAGCTTCCAGCAGAGGCCTGAGCACCATTCTGGGGCTGGCCGACTCCAGGTTCAAAACAGCCTGTCTCAAAAAATAAAGTAGTGACACCCAAAGCCAACCTCTAGTCAGTGTGTGTGCATGCGTGAAGGTGCAGGGAGATTTATTCTGGAACACCTACAAAGAACAAATGAGAAAGAGCATTTACTTCTAAGATGTGGGAATAACTGTAATAAGGGCAATCTCTTTTTAAACGGACAGACACTTCACCTAAGAACATACATGGGTGGTGGTTAAGTTCACACACCAAGGAAAATTTGGACACTGAGAAGTTCACACTAACAGGACAATGAGGTGGCAACACGCACGTATTAGAGTGACTAAAGCAAAAAAGCTGACCACCTTCAGGGAGCAGGACCCTGCACACCATTGGCGGGGAATGCAAAGAAGTGCGTCACATTTGGAGAAGCTGATCAGTTTCCAGAGAGTTAAGCATCCACCTCCCATGTGGTCCAGGTGTTTACCCACTAGATTCATCCAAAGGAAATGAAAATCTTTGTCGCTAAGATTTCTGCACAGACACTGAAGGAGCTTTGTGCACAACAGCCAAGAGCTACAGGCCACCCGAATACACATCAATAGTCCAATGAGATTTCAACATGCCACACATATCACTAGCTCGATAGATTTCGACATGCCACACAACCATTCTAAGTCAAAATAACAGTTTTTGAAGCACACACTGAACAATTCCATTTATAAAGAGCATAAAAATGCAAATCAATACAGAAAGACAGAAAGCAGATAAATAGCTACCAATGATGAGAAGGGAACGCAGAGGAGGGAAGAAGAAAAACTTAGCAAAGCGATTGGACAGGCTCAGTATTAATTATGCTGATGGCTTCCTAAGTGTATCAAAGATACCAAGCCTATCAGAACATATACAACAAATCTGTGCAGCCTACTCCAAATCAATCATACTTCAAAAAAGCTGTGAAAGGTGCACAGCACCTCAATGCTTTTACTCATAAAAGAATAAAATTACACATGAAGATTCATGAAGAAAAGCTATCCAAAACACATTACATAAAAAAAACAATGTTTCCAGACGTGTTTCCTGCACACAGCCTGTGTGCCACTGTGCAGTAGCACACAGGTACAACTACCACAACCCACAGCACAGAGAACTAGATGCCAGTGACATCACATCCTCAGCCAGGAGAGAGACTTCAGGGCTTTTGTCTCCCAATGCAGAAGAGCAGAAAGTAGAAAGGAAGAGAAAGGTAATCCATTTTCACATAAGAGAAGTTCAGATGATAGGTCAACAGTAAAGGAAAAAGAACACTTAGTGACACCATGGGAGTATTTCTTCTCCAATAAAACTGAACGTGTGTCTAAACATCTTCTACCAGCTACTTATGTCACTGCCACATGTCGGCTGGCAATACTGGACAAAAGTAAATACAGTAATGTTAGGGAAGCAGTAATAGAAATGATGAGTTCTCCATTCAGATTTTAGTATGCTGAGTCACTGCATCCTGCAGCCTCCCGCCTGGCATGCCTTTAAGCCACTGTTCTTCGCCACCTGCTGGGATCTGTTGAAGGATATAAATCTTAATATTTACCCAAGCTGGTGTTTCCTTCCCTAAAAGACCCATTCCAATTTTCACACTTAAAACAAGCTTCCTCCAGGTAAAAATCACTTGACTAGAACATCACAAACTGCTCATTTTTTTTTTGTCTAAGAGTGGGAAACTGTGGCAATGAAAACGTCACTGGCTATTCAAACCATGGACTGCCTAGATAGAAAATCACTCAGAGGGCCAGGATTCAGGCCTCTCACACGAGAAGGAAAATACTGCCCAACTCAGTAGAAGACAAAGGGAGTGCCACGTGTAGGTTAGAAATGATTGTTGTGTTTTTTTCCAAGACACAGGCAGGCTGCTTCCCTGCTTTCTGATTCTGCCTCGAGCTTTGACTATTTCCTTCCCCAGCCTCCAGTTTTGCATCCAATACAGTGGCAGGCAATTTGGAGTATGAACAGGCAAAAGGTTAAGAGGAAAAAAAAATTGTATTTCAGTGCTATGTCCTGGTGTTGTAAATGACAGGGCTGGGATTTCGACTCTAGCCAGCCAGGTGGCTCCAGGCCTCACGTCCATAGCGTGTCCCCATCACACAGCACATCTCTCGGGCCACAGAATACACTTGCTTCAGCCAGAACTCTGTAGAAAACATGGAGGTACATAAAGTCTCAAGATTTCTCCCAACAACAAAAATCAGAAAAAAGGTGGCCCTAGTATTCAGGAGGCAGAGATGGGTGGATCTCTGTGAATTCAGGGCCAGCCTGCTCTACAAAATGAGTCCAGGACAGCCAGGGCTACACAGAGAAACCCTATCTCAGAAAACAAACAAACAAGCATGAAAAAAAGGAGGAGGAAGAGGAGAAAGAAGAGAAGGAAGGAAGGAAGGAGGGAGGGAGGGAGGGAGGGAGGGAGGGAGGGAGGGAGGGAGGAAGGAAGGAAGGAAGGAAGGAAGGAAGGAAGGAAGGAAGGAAGGAAGGGAGGGAAAGATCACCTAAATCCTAACTGATGCACCTACAGTGTTGCTACGCACAGCAGCACAGGACGCAACACACAGCTCTCAACACTTCTGCCATATTAGGAAAACTGCTCAATATGGGCAGAATGCATGGATTTTGGACCAAGTTAAACAATAATAGTGTCTCATAATGTTTTTTCTGTATGCGATAGTTGATTTAAAGTGGAATTCAGAGGAATAAAGCAATGTGATGCAAAAAGGGCGAAAATAATGCAACACAAGACCAGCATTGAAAAGGAACTAGCTTCAGAAACACCACGATCCAAAAGCAATGTGTGCGTGTGTGTAAGGAGGCCCTAGTCTAACAAGCTAACTCCCACACAGGGAAAGAAGAGAACTCCGTGAAGCAAGAAGCAGAAAGCACAATTTACTACCAAGAGTTCAATGTTTACTCTCAAGTTTTCCATCAATAACCGTCATCTATCTGCCCTGGGTAGGACGTCCCAGACAGTCAATGGACCCAGGGCCACCTGCCAGAGTGGAGCGCAAACAATCCTTTCTACTTTTATCCACCACCCTTTCCGGTGCCCACCTAGGCGTTCTCCGCTTCGGCACTGCTGACTTTCGGGGTCAGGTAATTCTTTACGGAAGGAGGAAGAGAGGAGCGCAGCGTGCTCTGCAGAGGATGAGCAGCCTCATCCCAGCTTCTACCCACCACATGTCAGTGATACACCGTGACAAGAAAAAAGAAGGGTGCAGGACTGCAGATGCTCACAAGCTGAGATTACGAACTGGTCTTCCACAGCACCCAGGAGCAGTTCCCATGCCCCCCACGACAGTTAAGAGTCCTTCAACTCCCGCTCCAAAGGCAACTAATGCCCTCGGCTGGCTCCCACAGACGATGCACATACATCGTATGTACAAAGGCATACATGCAGGTAAAGCATCTACACACATAACATAAAAATAAATAAATCTCAAAAAAGTCTACAGATATCATCAAATGTCCTCTACACAGCCACCTGCCCCTAGTTGAATAGGGCTCTACAATGAACAGAACGCAGGGAATTTATATTCTAACCCTACAGTAGGGCTCATTCATTCTAATCCTCATCTGGACCACAGTCACTGTGCTGGGAGTGGCTCGAGCATCACTACTGACGGCAATCTAGATACTAAGGATGTATGTTTGGCTTTTGTCTTTGCTCCTGTAACAACTAATTATTGTGTAACAATGTACACAATAAGTAGGACAAACAGGCAGTGTCGAGAGGTTGACTGACTTTAGATAACAGGAAGAAAGTAGCACCACCCTGACCCCTGACGGTCACTTAATAAATTAAATAACTACAGGTTTAACCATTTTTCAGGAAATACAAAGGTTATAGAAACCTGCTGTCAGACACTGTGAGGGTACAAAAGGCCACAGAAAATGTACAGAACTGGCTACCCTTTTTAAAAGTCTCTCTCTGTTTTAAATATGTTATTCGTTTAAACAGTTATTAGTACGGTAATTTATCTGCAGACACCCTTTTAGTATCAAGAAAAAGAGTGGCAGAGCACAGGCTGAAATGAAGATGGTGGGGTGAGGCCGCCTGCACCACAGTGACCCTGAGGACTCATCATATTCCCCTCTCTATGTCTCATAATTTTACAAAATACAAAGTAAAGCATGGTTAGATTCTCATGTGCTCATGGAAGCCAATGTAATTTTACATGAGAACCATCCTACGATTGTACCAGCACCCTGCATTTGTCCTGCGCTGGCCAAGCATGGCCACTTCTCACTCTTCCACAGAAACAAACCTCAAAAAGCCATGGCATAGAATTCCAGCTGTAGCTGCCACTCCCTATTGCTGCTCTTCAGAAAACCGTAAGCTTCTCAACAAGGAAGCTCCTTTATTGGAGAAATGAAACAGAGGGTGGAATGCTTTTCTAATTCCATTCCTCTGTTATTTTCTCAAATTTTCCTAGGGCTGGAGAGATGGCTCGGAGGTTAAGAACACTGGCTGCTCTTCCAGAGGTCCTAGTTTCAATTCCCAGCAAACACATGGTGGCTCATAACTATTTATGAGATCTGGTGCTCACTTCTGGCCTGCAGGCAGAATACCATATAAATAATAAATAAAAATAAATCCTTAATTTTCCCTAAAACCCACAAGTAAACTTCTCAAATACTTTTGTCTTATCATACACTTTTCTGTTCAAAATAGTTAAATTAAAGCAGTCTTCCTTTTAGTATAAAACATAAGCAGAACATCCAAAATATTCAACCAATAGGCTTCCTCCCTGTTGCTACAGAGTGTACAGAGTGCATATACTTCCAGATCCACGGCTCCTCTGCTGCAGTTTACTCAAAGGGGATGCTTGTAGTGGTCTGAACGCAAATGACCCCCACAGGCTCCTACATTTGAATGTTTGGTTCCCAGTTAACAGAACTGTTTGGGAAGGATTAAGAGGTATGGACTTGTTGGAGAAAGTATGTCACTGGGGGTGGATTCTGAAAGTTCAAAAGTCTGCAACTATGGATGAGAGGTGAGCTCTCAGCTACTGTCTTCAGTGCCATGCCTGCCTGCCAGCACACTTCCCATCATAATGATCGTGGACTGACTAACTATGAAACTGTGAGCAAGCCCTCCATTAAATGCCTTCCTTTATAAGTTGCCTTGGCTCCGCTGTCTCCTCAGGGCAATAGCTCAGTGACTGACCTCGTTCTGTGGAACACAGTAATGTAATGCACTGGGTATCTCGGAGATATTCTCTTTGTCCGTCAGTGTCAACACAACTACTGCCATTTCTGTGGAGCAGGTGTCTGTCTGGTCTGTGATAAGCGCTCACCTCAGATACTGTTTCAAAGCACTTGTTACTGTCTTCACTTCCCAATCTACAGAATTCTCCAGGTCCAGCTCACTGCAGGTTTTCACATCTGGTGAACAAGCAAGGGAAAAAAATTAGTTAAAAATCTGCCATCCAAAGATCTGACTAGCTCACAAAACTTCCAATTTTAATTGACCAAACAACAGATAACTAATGCTGACATTTCTCAAGAAACACATTCTATACAATCTTTTAATAACAGCATAAGCTCACTCTACTCCTAAACAACCTTCCTAGTACTTCAGAAAGTCTGCAGGAGAGAGAAGAGCAAAGGATTTAAGTAAGTTGTAGACAAAGAGAGCAGAAGCACGAGAGAAGATACGGCATTTCAACAAGCCGGCTCATGGGGAATGAATGTCGCATCGTCCTCAAAGGTGCCACTCGGCAGCACCGTGGCACGCAGCGCTGAATGGATGCGGCTGGTCGCCACCCGCACTCTCGCTATCCACTGTGTTACTACACGAGGAACACTAGCACCATTAGGGCAAAATGATGATTAAAATGGCAGCAGGTCAGTAAACAGTCTGGTCTCACAGTCCAACGTTTGCACTCATTACAGTAGCTTTCCGAAGGTTAACAGGAGATCAACCCAAACTGAAACAGGACAAGAGAGTCAGGATGCTATTTATGGCTTAGTCTAATTTTAACAACCTACAACGTGAATCTGTCAATGTACCATGTTACTACATTAACATGTATAATTTTTAATTCTTTGTACTGGAAAAAACAGCTGCAATTAAAATATAAAGTTAAAACAAATCTACCTAAGTGAAAGGATAAACCTTCACCCCAGCACTACTAGCTACTCACCCACCCAGAAAAATGACCTGCCTGGGCCATTCATTCTCAACTAAAGTAGTTTTTCTTTGTCCTAAAACTGTGTTACTGATATTTTGCTCCAGATGCGCTTTTTTAGAAATAGGTAGTGCTCTAAAGAAAAGTGTGTAGCCAGTGTGTTGCCGGGCACTAGTAGGTCACTGCCTTTAATTCCAGTACTTGGAAGACAGAGGCAGGTAGATTTAGGCAAGTTCAAGGCTAGTGTGGTCTACCAACCAAGTTCCAGGACAGCCAGGGGCTACATAGGAAAACCCTGTCTAAAAATAGAAAGAAAGAAGGACAATAAGAAGGGGGGGGGGGGGGAGTGTCTAAGTACATACAGGGGAAAAAAAAGATGGGGAAGCTTAAAGTGTTAATCCAGGCTGAAATAAAATGACAGAAGAGTGGTAAAGGCAAACATTCTAGCACAGGGCCATCCTTGTCCATCCGGGCCAGCATACCCAGCATGGCCAGCAGTCTCAGTATTCAAAAGCTGAGTTTTAATGCTGGACTAGCCTGGAGCACTATAATCCAAGCGAGGGAGTACTCAATGCACCTGAGTTCCAGATCCTCGTCTGCACCAAGGAGATCTCAGCATAGTAAACACCCCTATAAACAGGTGTGAGCACCCTAACAACCAAGGCATGGGAGACTGACAGGAATTATTAACAGTGGAAGCTCCCCACCACAGCCAGGTCATTAAAGGCAAGGACGTTCGTTCTGCGGTGGTATCCTCCCCAAGAGAAGGCAGAAAGGAGGTTATAGAGAAGGGTGGTTTCTAGCCATCACTACACATCTGCCTGCCTCAACTAAAAACAAAGAGCTAGTGTGTCCAGACTTCCCCCTCTCTGCTAGGAAAAATATACTTCCTCTTTAAAAGCATGAAAAGGAACGGCTGTCAAACTGGCCATACTAGCTGTGAACCCTGAAAAGCTTTAGGCATGGGCATGACAACAAAGGGACTCAAACTTTCTGAAAATAAAACAGAAAGTGATGGCTATTTTACAGCCGCAACATCACACATATGAAGTCCATTACTCAAAGGTCTGGAGACTTTTTAGGCACTCCAGCATTTCTTGATTACAGCAACTGGCAGCAATATGCAATAAACCACAACAATGGCAACTGACACTGATTACATTTTGATCAGTCCCTACGATTCAGAACTCATTTGTTACTGAGCCTGTCAGACAAGCCACAGATACACTGGAGAAATCAAATTAAGCACCCTGATTAAAGATGCGATCCTTTATAACCAGGACTAAATAATTCTGTTCTAACAGCTTCGCCAACCAATTACTTCTGTAACTGAATATTCTGTCTCTCATTAAATCAATTATTTAAATCTCATTTTAACATACAAGTCAGATAACATTTTCAATAAACTCGCTACAAGCAAATCACCATTTTAAAAATCTGAGGGGCTTCAAAAGGAACTCTTCCATTTCCACATTCTACCAAATTCTCATTCTCAATTTTGAGATTCATATTCTTTCTATGGAAAAATAAGCCATCCTTCTAAATTCACAGAACAAAGGCAGCTGTCACATCACAAGTTAATGACTATATGTCTGTGTAATTAATCATCTATTAAATGTTCTCTGTTTTCAAATAGCTCAATCATCCCTGGCAGCCCTTTGCAATCCGTGGACTAGGTGGAATTCATTTATTTAGGCTTCACACCTAAACTATGTTTAGAGTGTTCACACAGGATATGTGTTCCACCACAAGTGAGGGGCCTCATGTTTCCTCCCTAACCAAAGAACAGCGTAACTCATTAGTTAAAACTCTAAGCCAACCAGCACTGAAACTGGCACTTTAATACTGTATGAAGGTTTCCCTCTTATACAGCCACTGCTCATTTCTTTCAACCGGGAGGTGTATGCCCACGCTCACGGCATACCCACTGGTCACTTTTTTGAAGCTGGAAGTGTGCACCCAGGCTCACGGCAGAGTGTCACTTATGAGGAGTTAGCACCCTAGCCAACACGAACTTGGGCCAGTTCTTTTCCTTCTTTGAATACTTGAAGAAGCAAAATGTACGTGTGTTTTATAAATATGCTTTATCACCAAAAATCAAGTTTATAGCTACAGTGCTCACTCTCCTCCACTCGACGTTAAAAAAAAAGTATTCAATAAAAATAAATGAGAAAATATTTTATATTAAGATCCTGCTACTTTTGTTTTCTATGGTGCTGTGTCTAAAAGAAAATAAAAAACACCCAGTCTTTTGCTTATAAATAGCAAAGCACCAGACCACATATGCTATGAGCACATTTTCTCAAGATTTCCCCTGCCCTGCTCTGGTTTCATTCTAATGTGGGAAGAAAAAGGACTATCAGGCACTTTTAACTCACCAGTTCTAATCTGCCCCTAACTGTGGTAACTCATCTTTACATTCTTATCTCAGTAAGAATTAAAACTGACTATCCATCTGTTATTTTTTCCTTGCCTTTCTCATCAGCTCTATGTTTATAATATTCAGAAAGAAGAAAGAAGGAAAAGAAAAAGAAAAAACACCTTCTCCCCTGACCTACAGACAGCAGAGGGGCAGAGAAGGAAAGAGGTCTCTCCACAGTGGGAGAGCAGTCACTTAGCAGGGGCCAGGCAAGGCTCAGGGGGAGCTGGAAACAGAGGACACCACCTGCTGATCCCCAGGCAAGGGACAACTAAGGCAAAAGCAGCACTTATCCCCAGGAGGGAAGCAGTGGCCTTCTCCTGTACCTGACATCTCCTGTCTGCAGAAGAGGAAGGGGACAGAGCATGCTGAAGGCATGGGAAGATGCTGAGGAGATAGCAGGAAAAAAGTCAGGAGAGGAAGAAGAGTGGGGAGGAACATCTTTTTTCTATTTTAAACAGGAAAGGGAGAAACATCACAGAAAGAGAAGCGAGGATAACATTGAAGAGAAGAAGCATATATTCAGCCTTGAAAATAACCACAAACGTTCACATCTGAGTGTTTGAAGAATACTCAAGGCATTCAAAACTGAAGAGATAAAATTCCATGTAAAAATGGCAATCATTTTTTTTTCTAAAAAAAAAAAAAAAATCTAAACAGGTCTCAAGTAAGTGCAATCCTCTTCTAAAAACATAAAATGTTTTTTTCCAAGACGCTTAAAAATTCAATTAGTTTTTATTTTTCTGAAGAAAATTCCAAGATCAATAAAATGTGCTCTGAAATTTTTTCAAATTTGAAGTGAACATATTATTTCCAAGAATCCTAGAAGACATTGGTTGGCCTTAAAAAGAAATTAGGCCATCAGCGGAGGGAGAAAAAAGGGAACAGGACAGAAGCTACCACAGAGGGCCTCTGAAAGGCTCTAACCAGCAGGGTAGTAAAACAGATGCTGAGACTCATAGCCAAGCTTTGGGCAGAGTACAGGGAATCTTATGAAAGAAGGGGAAGATAGAAAAACCTGGAGGGGACAAGAACTCCACAAGGAGAGCAACAGAACTAAAAAATCTAGGCACAAGGGTCTTTCCTGAAACTAATACTCCAACCAAGGACCATGCATGGAGATAACCTAGAACCCCTGCATAGATGTAGCCCATGGCAGCTCAGTCTCTAAGTGGGTGCCCTAGTAATGGGAACAGGGGCTGTCTCTGACATGAACTCATGGGCTAGCTCTTTGATCACCTCCCTCTAAGAGGGGGGGGGCAGCCTTACCAGGCCATAGAGGAAGACAATGCAGCCAGTCCTGATGAGTCCTGATAGGCTAAGGTCAGATGGAAAGGGAGGAGGACCTCCCCTATCAGTGGACAGGGGGAGGAGCATGGGAGGAGGGACGGCAGGTTTGGGAGGGGACGAGGGAGGGGGATACAGCCAGGATAAAGAAAAAAACAATTAGGCATTTGGCAGGCTTACCACCTGCCTCCCTTTAGGCTACAACTTTAACACAATGTAAACAGCAAAATCAGTGAGGACATCTGTGGAATGTGGACACATGGTTATTGGAACTCTAAAATACTTTTTTAATGGTATTAAATTATTAATTTTGAATACCTAATCAGGATGAAAAGAATACCTTAAGAAAACTGTAAAATTCTTCAGGAAACAGTGATGACATCAATTTGTCAAAAACTAAGGTTAATGTTAATTACAAACTAACAAAGAATGGTATCTCTGCTACACTTCTGATGGGCAATCTGACTCATATTACTAATTACCCACAGATTAATACAAACAAATCCTCATTGCACAGCCCTCTTAAATGAGGGGAAACAAGTTAATACCTTTGTGCCAATTCTCTAACTTCCTCTGTTTGCACGATGTTTCTGAAAACACACTGTTTTCCCTGCCAGCAACTGAGTGAAGCTGCAGCACAACTGGACTTCTCTGACAGGAACAAAAGACATTTTTCTAGGTGTCTACACTGGTACACGTGTTTCTGTGTATGCCTGTGCTCAGACATGTGCATGCAGATGAACTTATCCAAGCATGCACATACAGGGGCAGAGGCTGAGACTGAGTGTCTCTATCTATTGTTTACATAGACACATACACTCACAAAATGAACCTCAAGCTCACTGTTCAGGTAGGGCTGGCTGGCCAGCAAGACCCTCAGACATTCCTGTCTCTCCCCCAAGCCAGTATCAGAGTTACAAGTGTGCCATCCCATGAAACTTCTCTGTAGACAACGGAAACCAGGCTCAGGTCTTCACACTTGGATGGCAAATACTTCACACACCAAGCCATCTCCCAGACCCCTCCAGCTCTCGAACTTTTGAGAGCTTTAGAATACTTTGTGACTTAAAAAGTTGTCATGTGGTTTTCCCCAAGAGCAGAGAAACTACTGTCAGAGTTAAACAACACTGTACATTTAAAATTCTGCGAGATTAAGAACCAATTTCAAGACAATTTAACACTTTGGCATGACCAGAGCAATAACCTTGTCCAAAGGTTTCTTGAGTATGAACAAAGTAGTGATCAAAATAAGGCCAGGATCCTTCTGGCTAACTTACCACCAACATGTGCATTTTGGCTTAAAGGTATTCTGATAACAACATCATCTCTCACTCCTAAGTGCTGTAACAACAACTCAGTGTTTCCAATTTTAAAACTGAGTAGAAGCAGATGCTGTACTCGCATCCGCTACAGCAGATGCTGCTACTGGACCACTGGCAACCTGACTATTTCATCTGGAGCTCACTGACGGCAAAAAGGAAAATGTGTCTGCCAGGGCTGCACATCCAAGTTAAACCAGAGAGGCAGAAAATGGAAACAGCCCATGAAGGTGAATACGTTCAGCAAAGCTCTCCAACCGATGATGGGCAACTTTTCCTGTGCTTTGTAGCTTGAAAAGTGCTTGCTTATGAAACCCTGGATTCGCACACAGCTCAGCAAGCAGCATTATCCACAATGTGTCATTTTGGCTTTGCTCATCTCAATTTATACTTTCAGAAATAAGCTTTCAAGCCAGACACATTTAAGTGAATTCCCACATCCCTGAGGGCATCGTTAGTGTTGACTAATTAGAGTGGGACACCAAGTAAATTCTCATGTAGAAAGGCCAAAATGACAGACTGGTTTGATAGCCAGGTCCTCCAGGCTGAGGAGCTATGATCGTCCCCCAAGGGCAGCCTGCTGCAGGTAGGGGGAGATGTGGAGCGTCTTACAGGTGGCACCGCACTGGCAGCGGCATGTAATACAAAAGCGCTGTGTCATTCACGGAGTGTCTGGGGCAATGAAACGAATTCGCTCCTGGCTTCCTCCAGCCTGTGATGCCAAAGAACACTGAGTTATCAGCACAGATGGAGCCTGGTTCTGGAGAGGAGCCTGGTGAGAACTGCAACAAACCAATCCCCAAGACACAGGCCCTCCCTGACAAATGACAGTTGGGGAAGCTGTAAAAATGAGCGAGTCCCAGGGGTCTTGTCTAACCAGATGTACTGTGAAGGCCCTGGACAGGCAGTGTGGAAACCGGGAGGATCTCAGGGGCCTGACCACCACTGCCCTAAGAGGCAATGGCAAGAGGCGTACACCTGGGACAGCACTCACTCTTCTGCCCTCACTGCTCATCAATAACTAACAGGGACGTGGGTAATCTCAGCTGATGCAGACACTCGGCCTCTGAGGACACAACCCATCCAAGTAGGTGGTACAAAAGAAGAATGTATTCCTGGGCACACACTATATAACTCTGAAATACTAAGTCGCAAAGTCAATGAGCATAAACAATTAATGCATGGAAAAATGATTAAAGAGGCATACCCATCAACATACTCAGAAGTCTCTGGACCTTTGAACTCACCCCCACAACTCTGTACAATCCTTGGTCATTTATACCTATTGAGAGAGACAAAGTATTAGCAGATCACAAGACCACTGTATTTTAAAAGCTTGTCAAACAGTTGCATTCAAAAATCTCTGGTAAGTCACAATAGCAGCATTCCTGTAGACTATTAGACATTTGACAAAGCCAAGTGTTCTTCAAGTGGTGTAGTGGCTTTGTATCCGTGAGCTCTGACAATGCATTATTCCATGTGGGTGAGAACACCCGAAGTCAACACGAATCAAAAGTATGAAGGCTGCCCAGCAATGCAGCCCGAGGCAGGTTTCCCAGGTGCACCTGCACGGCTTTGCCTATTTACTTGCTTACATTCTTCTTGGGAAGTTTCAGCCCTTTCATCAATGTGGGGATTAGCACATAGGAAGAAAGTGTTTAGATGACTCTTGAAGACCATGAACTGAATCTGTTTTTAAAAGAGTTGCCAGATACTCCATCAAAATTAATAAACAGCTCAACTTAATGTATTCCCTCTCTGTGGAAACCTGAAAACCATGTGTCCTTGGGTGCAAGAGACAAAGGCAAGAGAAAAGTTACTCTCAAACATAGCTTCACGTATTGAGCACGTGTAGAGCAAATGTCATGATGTGGCTTCTCACAGCATGAACCAACTGTTCAGAAACACTCAGAAGAGACTGGGAAGCTACAATGGGGAGTTAGGTTAGGTAACAAAACGTCCATGCTTTAAAGTGGCACACCTCAAAATGTGTAGGTACCTTGTGTGCAAGTTGCTTTGAGAGGAAGAAAGGGGTAGATGAGGTACCCCCAAACTCACCTACTGAGCCAGGACTTAAGAACTGGGAGCTCACTATACAGTCTACTACTTCTTAGCTTGAAATGCCCCCTCAAAAGTAAGACTCAACAAAAATGTGGCTTTGCTTTCAGGGAGTCACAGCTTTCTGTGTGTTTGGTTTCTGCACTGCAAATGTTAAAGCTAAGAACACACTGACTGCCAAGGAAATGTCTCTAATCCCCCGCTCTCCAGAACATAAAAACCCAATTAACAAAGGCCCACAGGACCCACTCTCTCACCCTCCCTACACTACATGCAGTGGCAGGAAGATTAATGCAGTGTCTAAAAGTCTGTGTTCAGATCTACCCAGACACAGAAACGTCAGGAAACTTCTGGCTTCTGGGTGCTGTGTCTGGGAACAAAGGCAGCATTGCCTATGTTATGCTGGGAAGATGATGATGTAAGCACCTGTTCTATAAATCACAGCACACACCACACACAAACGTTCTCTATTCATAGTCAACATCAATATTTTCCTCCTTTCGCCATTTATTCCTCTTTTTTCAGTTTGTGTGCATGAAAGCATGCAAGAAAGCTAAAGGCCGACATGAAGCTGTCTTGGCCTCAACTGATTCTCTACCTCAGTATCTTCTGAAGTACATCTCTCTCTGAACCTACAGCTCACCATCCTGGACGACTAGCTGGCCAGGAAGGGGAATCCAACCATCTGTACCACAGCACTGTAGCGGTAGGCACATACCATCACAATCGGCATCTATGCAGGATCAGGTGCAGACTCTGAACTCAGGTCCTCAGGCCTGGACAACAGGCATTTTATTCACACTGAGCCATCACTCCCACACACAAACAGTTTGCTTTTCTTCTTTCTCTTTTTCTTCCTGAAGATACTGAGGAATGAACCTAAGCCTTCAAGCATGCTAGCCAAGTGCTGTGCTAGTCAAGAACTATACCTCGGTTTTCCTTATTCATTTTCTAAGGTTCTCAAATAGCATGTGCATGGGAGAAGTGGGAGGGGGGTGTTACAGGTTACAAAGCAAATTTTAAAACACAAATGTTTACATGTTAAACTTCTAGCTCCTGTTTAATTATTTTTTTAATTTATTTTTAAAAAATAAAATGTTTTAATTTATTTTTTATGGGTATGGGTATTTCACCTATATCTATATGCATACACCGTGTGCATGCAATCCCCTAAGAGATCAAAAGTCCCTCACCCCGTGACTGCTTACAGCTGAGCTGCCGTGTGCGCTCTAGGAATCAAACCAGGTCCTCTGGGACAGTGCTCTTAACCACAAAGCCGTCTCTCCAGTTTAGACAGAGGGTCTTTAAAAGAGGTACTAATTTAAAATCAGTCCACCAAGTGGCCCAATTCCAACGTGGCTAATCCCCTTAGAAGAAAGGTATTTTAAAACAGACAGTGACAAATAGCAGATCACATGGAGATGAACACACACACACACACACACACACACACACACACACACACACCAGGCACTTACAGGTAAGAGGAAAACCCTGAGAAGAAACAAACCATGCCAACCACTTTATTCTGGAGTTTTAACTCCCAGGCATGTGGGGGAAATTACTGCTGTGTGTAAATCACATACCATATTGTCCTATGCTGTGAGACTCTGAGCCCAATGACTGACGCCCCTTCTCTCTTGGTCTCTCTAGAGTCAGGAGGGCAGAACGAGCCCAAAGCCTACACGCGTTTATCCAGAATAGTGGACATCCAGCCCAGCAGCAGAGAATTCCTGCCCGAAGGAGGACGAAGGATAGTGCAACCCCACCAAGAATGAGAAAAAGCAAACAGCCCAGAAGCAAGATCAGAACTCTCGAGTCTCCAACAGGGAAAAGACTGAACCCGACTCCCTCCTGCTCCCAGAAAGCAGGTCCTGAGGGTTTTTAACCCCAAGGTTTTGTTGATCACTATTCAATTTAAGTAGTTTGACCTCGGTGACAGAAGTCAAAAGAGCAAGTCATATTCTGCAGTCAAACAAACGCAAGCATTTATGAAAAGTGCTAGAAGTACACGGAGATGAAGTAAGAATGTCATTTTGGCAACGACAATCACTCTGTGCTTGTAATTACTATCAGATAATTGATCAAGTTCAAATTCATCAACCTGCAAGAAGAACTAGAGTTAATTACTAATACATAATAAAAGGTACAAAAAGAAATTACAGCTCTTCAACATAGTTTTTCCTCTTTTTAATGAAATTTAAATAAATGCAATACAAAGGCAAGTTGGAAATGGCATGTTGGATAATCAAGTCTTGTAGGGTTTTCTGTTTCTTCTTACGCTGCTCTTAAAGGCTGCGGAACTAGCCCATGCTTTTCACCCAGGAGCACACATGTCTTCACAGCAACATACCAACAATCATAGACAACTGAAGATGTAGCCAATTCGCAAAACTACTGCTGAGTTCAGCACAACTTCGCCAGCTTCTTTTCCAAAAACCCCTTTTAGTCAAAAGATTAAGCCACTGACCCAGAGTAAGGATTCTGAAATCAGCTCTGACTTCTTCCTTTGTCTACATTCTATAGGTCAGAGGGCACTCTTCCTGTGCAACGCACAATGTGCACATGGCAATTACCAGAAGAGCCTCACAAGAAACAGAACCGGAACCCATTCCAACAGCCTCCCTCCACCGTCCTCCCATTCCCACTTACCCTACACATCCACAACACGGCCCTGCCTCACCTACCGACCTGTACCTCTTGCAGAGTTTTAATCAGAACAGACTACAGGCTGTCACCCACAAATAACAAAGTGCAGACTGTCCCTCACAGCTCCATTCAGGTTGGCCTCTCAGCTGACAACACTGTCCCCTCATCCTCACAAACTTGCCACCTGCAATGATTTAGTCACTAAAGATGCGCCACTTAGGACTCCAGCTTCCCGAGGCAAAGAGTAAAACAAGATCTCATTCAAGTCAAATCCAGGGAAAACTCAACTTTTCCCACACAATCCCACAGAACTCTGCCTGTTCATTTGTTTGTTTTTAAACATAACTCACAATTAATTCCTTCCAATTCATTGTTTCATATACCTTAAAACAAGCCTCTATTTGTGTACTTGCGCCTCTTTTGGGTATATGCCTAGGAGTGGTATGGCTGGATCTTGAGGAAGTGCTATTCCTAGTTGTCTGAGAAAGCGCCAGATTGATTTCCAGAGTGGTTGTACCAGTTTACATTCCCACCAGCAGTGGAGAAGGGTTCCCCTTTCTCCACAACCTCTCCAGCATGTGTTGTCCCTTGAGTTTTTCATCTTGGCCATTCTGATGGGTGTAAGGTGAAATCTCAGGGTTGTTTTGATTTGCATTTCCCTAATGGCTAATGAGGTTGAGCATTTCTTTAAGTGCTTCTCTGCCATTTGATATTCCTATACAGAGAATTCTCTCTTTAGCTCTGTTCCCCATTTTTTAAGTGGATTACTTGGTTTATTGCTTTTCAGCTTGTTTAGTTCTTTATATATACTGGATATGAGTCCTCTGTCAGATAAAGGGTTGGTGATGATTCTTTCCCAATCTGTAGGCAGTCGCTTTGTTTTGATGACGGTGTCCTTTGCTTTACAGAAGCTTTTCAATTTCATGAGGTCCCATTTATTGATTGTGGCTCTTAGAGCCTATGCTGTTGGTGTTCTGTTCAGGAAGTTTTCTCCTGTACCAATGAGTTCTAGGGTATTCCCCACTTTTTTTTCTAGCCGATTTAATGTGTCTGGTTTTATGTTGAGGACTTTGATCCACTTGGACTTCAGTTTTGTGCAGGGTGATAAGTATGGATCTATTTTCATTTTTCTACATGTAGACATCCAGTTGGACCAGCACCATTTGTTGAAGATGCTATCTTTTTTCCATTGTACGGTTTTGGCATCTTTGTCAAAAATCAGGTGTCCGTAAGTGTGTGGGTTTATTTCTGGGTCTTCTGTTCGATTCCATTGATCCACCATTCTGTTTCTATGCCAGTACCATGCAGTTTTTATAACTGACCATGTTTGTAGCAGCTTTATTTGTAATAGCCAGAAGCTGGAAACAACCCAGATGCCCCTCAACTAAAGAATGGATGCAGAAACTGTGGTACATCTATACAATGGAGTATTACTCAGCAATGAAAAATAAGGAAATCATGAAATTTGCAGGTAAATGGTGGGACCTGGAAAGGATCATCCTGAGTGAGTTGTCCCAGAAGCAAAAAGACACACATGGTATATACTCACTCATATAAACATACAATATAGAATAAACCCACTATATCTGTACATCTAAACAAACTAAGCAAAAGAGAGGACCCTAACTAAAATGTTCAATCCCCATCCTGAAAGGCAAAGAAGATGGACATCAGAAGAAAAAGAAAATAGGAAACAACTTCGGAACCTGCTACAGAGGGCCTCTGAAAGCCAGAAGAAAACAGGAAACAACCTTGAAACCTGCCACAGAGGGCCTCTGAAAGCTTCTGCAGTATAGACTGTCAAAGCAGATGCTGAGCCTGATGGCCAACTGATGGGCAGAGTGAATGGAATTTTATGTAAGAAGTGGGAAATAGTAAGAGCTGGAGGGGACGGGAACTCCACAAGGAGAGCATAGAACAAGATAATTTAAACACAGGGAACTTCCCAGAGACTCAAGGACTATTCGTGGAGATGACCTGGAACCCCTGCACAGATGTAGCCCATGGCAGTTCAGTGTCCAAGTGGGTTCCATAGTAATGGGAAGAGGGACTGCCTCTGACATGATCTGATTGGCCTGCTCGTTGATCACCTCCCCCTGAGGGGGGAGCAGCCTTACCAGGCCACAAAAGATGACAATGCAGCCACTTTTGATGAGAACTGATAGACTAAGATCAGAAAGAAGAGGAGAACCTCCCCTATCAGTGGACTTGGGGAGTGGCATGCATGCAGAAACGGGAGGGAGGGTGGGATCGGCAGGGGAGGAGGGAGGGGCTTATGGGGGGATACAAAATGAATAAAGTGTAATTAATAAAAAATTAAAAAAAAAAAAAAACAAGCCTCTACTCTGGCAGTTATAACTCCTGAAACCAAGTCTGAGTACCTAGCCTGACCCCAGGTTAAATTCCTCATTTTCAATGAGAATGTTCGTTTTTATCATGTTAAAAAATAATGTTCACACCTTATCACACTCTAGAAGCACATACTAAATAATATGTGTTCCATGTTACTTTTCAACATAAAAAAGCATTAAGTTCCCAAATACATACAGTTTTAAGAGTTTTTAAACAAATGTCAACCTGTATTTCACCCACACGTACCTCATCCCCAATACATAAATGACCCAGCAAAGTACTCACTTAACTGTGTCTTCTGTTCTGTTTTGTTTTGATGGCATCTTGTATATGACCAGTAAGGTACAAAATACGTGTATCTTGAAATTAATTTAAAGTTATATAAAGATTAAGATAAATTAAAATTTTGAACAGAAAAAGTTAAGGTTACAAACTCCTGCACATTTTTCAGGGCATAAATGCTCACTAGTGCACAATGGTAATCTCCTCGATGTTTCTAGACACAAAGGTTTCCTCTCTCTTCAATAAGGCACATGTATCCCTGATCTCTCCAAGACTTTAAACATGAATGGGTGTTGGACTTTGTCAAATGCTTTTTCGGCATCTAAGAAGATGATCATGTGGTGTTTCTCCTTCAGTTTGTTTATGTGGTGGATTACATTGATAGATTTCCGTATGTTGGACCACCCTTGCATGCCTGGGATGAAGCCTACTTGGTCATGGTGGATGATATCTTTGATGTGTTCTTGAATTCGGTTTGCAAGTATTTTATTGAGTATTTTTGCATCAATGTTCATAAGAGAGATAGGTATGAAGATCTCTTTTTTTGTTGGGTCTTTGTGTGGTTTAGGTATCAAGGTGACTGTGGTTTCATAGAATGAGTCTGGTAATGTTCCTTCTGTTTCTATTTTGTGGAACCATTTGGAAAGAATTGGAGTTAGCACTTCTTTGAAGGTCTGGTAGAATTCTGCACTGAATCCATCTGGCCCAGAGGACCCGGGGTTAGATGATCAATCCTCACTTAGAAAGACAAATGGGATCTGCATTGGATGTAGGAGAAAATAATTAACAGGACAGGAGCCTACCACAGAGGGCCTCTGAAAGACGCTACCTAGCAGTGTATCAAAGCAGATACTAAGACTTATAACCAAATCTTCAGCAGAGTGCAGGGAATCATATGAAAGAAGGGGAGTTAGTATGACGTGGGAGAGGATAGGAGCTCCACAAGGACCAAATATATCTGGGCACAGGGGTCTTTTCTGAGAATGACACTCCACCAAGGACCATGTATGGATATAACCTAGAACCTCTGCTCAGATGTAGCCCGTGGTAGCTCAGTAACCAATTGGTTTCCCATAGTAAGGGGAACAGAGACTATTTCTGACAGGAACTCAATGGCAGGCTCTTTGACCTCCCCATTCCCCAAGGGAGAAGCAGTCCTGCTAGGCCACAGAGGAGGACTTTGCAGCCAGTCCTGAAGATAGCTGATAAAACAGGGTCAGATGAAAGGGGAGGAGGTCCTCCCCAATCGGTGGACTTGGAAAGGGGCAAAGAGAAGATGAGGGAGGAAGGGTGGGATTGGGAGGGAATGAGGGAGCGGGATACAGCTGGGATACAGAGTTAATAAAATGTAACTGATAATAATCATAATAAAAAGAATCCATTTGATCCACAGTTCCCTGAGCCTGGCAGCCTGAGATCAGTCATGGCTGTCATCCCATGGCAGGGGTAGGAATATAGGAAAGAGAATGGGGGACTAAGAAGAGGGGAGTGAGATAAATGGCCTCCGAATGCACTCAACATGTAAAAGCTGCAACTCGTTCACGAGAACAGAGTCCTCTTGCCCTAATGACATCTCAGCTCCACTGCACTGTGGCTGAGTTTTCCAACCATGAACTTTGGGGTTCAAATTCAAACAACTGTGGGACACACACACACACACCAAAAAAAAAAAAAAAAAAAATGGTTTTTGGAATACAGGAAGAAAACAACAAAATATGGGAAAGACAGAGTGAGGATATAAAAATGAACAGAAGTTAGAATGACAAGGCTACAAAGTCTGTAGCATCTCATTTCCTAAGAAGAATCGAGTACTTTACTATCTTCAGGCAAAGAAGTCAAATAATATAAAGACACAAGATGACACCAGAAAATCAAATTAAGCAATCAGAGACCAACGAGGCCATGGGGTCATTCTTCCCTGTGGTTTCAGGAGCAGGCCTTCCACTCAGTAATTCCATCTGCTTTCCACCTCACATGCTTATCATGTAACAAATAAATACAGTAATTAACGAATGAAATGAGCAATGGACTATCAACCTGATGGTCTGTAGAAAGAACACGGCCAGAGGCAGGAAATTCTCATTTTCCCGTATGTGTACATAAAGCAGGCATCAGGGGATGAAACGGGATGGGTCAGAGTGCAACAGAAGCAGTGGGGTGCAAGCAGGAACAGAAATACCTTACAAGTATCTTACATGTCTACAAAGAGAAATGATCAAACTTCGTCAGCCCGTGAACCAAGATTCACCCCACTCTCGTCGGGCAATTTACAGATGCCTGGCACGCACCAAAGCACTTCATAACTGTGGAGCGCCTGAGTCACCCCCTGGCACTGCGTGTGGTGACAGCAGAGTAACAGCTCTCTGATAGTCATGCTCGCATTCACAGGCTTTCCCTCGGAAGTCTGCAGTACTTCTCTTTCAGTAGGATACCTATGCACATCCACACATATACATATCAGTACACACACACACACCTGTGCATACAGACACAAACAAAACCCACATAGCCCACCAGCACTACAAAGGCAAATTTCCCTATAAAGTCTATGATGAAGAAGCACATAATTTCACTCATATGTAAACACTAATCATTATTTTTATAAAGTTCTAATTATATATTCACATATTTATATGAACTAAAAAAATGCTAAAAAGCCTTGAAAGCAAAAGGAAAAAGGCAGCATCCATGACATCAATAAAACTCCTGTCAGGAAGTCCTCCCAGCCAGGCCAAAATGACATTTTATCCTGGTAATTTTAAAAAATGACAAATTCAGGGGCTGGAGGGATGGCTCAGAGGTTAAGGGCACTGGCTGTTCTTCCAAAGGTCCCAAGTTCAATTCCCACAACCATAGGGTGGCTCATAACCATCAATAATGAGATCTGATGCCCTCTTCTGGCATACAGCATACATGTAAGCAGAACACAGTATACATAATAATAATTTTTTAAATGATGAATTCATATTGTTTCATGTCATGGAACAAAATGTGAACTACGTCTCATATATATATTATATGTAATAACTGATCCTCAGTAAGTACACATCCAAAGTCCTGCCCAGAGTAAACACTTCACACCCATCTCTTTCATCAGATTACAGAAAACGAAGACGTCCCCATCAGAAACTCAGTGATACATGGCATTTTCAGGTTCTAGCAGACTAGCATTAACATCAGTTTCCTCTTCAATATAAGCAGACAGAACCAAACTGAGATGCTCTGTCTTAACAGGACATAGATTTACCACTGTAAATCTTAGGTATTATACTTACTTCTAAGACGCTGGAAGAAAAACAAGTCTTTTTTTTTTCAATTTATTTATTATATATCCCAATTGAAGCTCCCTCCCTCAACTCCTCCCAGTTCCACTCTCCCTCCCTTTTCCTCCTGTCCGCTTCCCCTAGTCCACTGAAAGGTGGAGTTCTCCTCCTTTGCCATCTGCTCATAGCTTGCTAAATCTCATCAGGACTGCCTGGATCCTCTTCCTCTGTGGCCTGGAAAAGCTGCATCGCCAGGAGCAAGTCATCAAAGAGCAGGCAACAGAGTTCATGACAGAGGCAGGCCCTGTTCCCCTTACTAGGAAACCTACATGGAGACTGATCTGCCATGGGCTACATCTGAGCAGGGGTCTAGGTCCTTTCCATGCATGGTCCTTGGTTGGAGTATCAGTCGCTTCAGGACCCCCTGGGCTCAGGTTTTTTAGCTTTGTTGGTCTCCTAGCAGGGCTGCTGTCCCCTCCATGTCCTTCTATCCATCCCATTCTTCCATAAGACTCTCTGCACTCTGCCCAAAGTTTGGCTTTGAGTCTTAGCATCTGCTTTCGTCCCGTTAGGTGGAGTCTTTCAGAGGATATTATGGTAGACTCCCATCCTGTTCCCTCTTCCACCACTTCTAGTGTCTATCCTGTTTGCCATTCTGAATGAGATTTAAGCATCCTCCCTAGGGTCCTCCTTGTTGTTTAGCTTCTTTGTTGTTTAAGTCTGTAGATTTTAGTGTGGTTATCCTATATTGTATGGCTAATATCCGCTTACAAGTGAGAATATACTGTAAGTGTCGTTCTGCTTCTGGGTTACCTCACTCAAGATGATCTTTTTCTAGTTCTATCCATTTGCCTGCAAATTTTATTATTTTCCTTATTTTTAATAGCTGAGTAGTATTCCATTCTGTAAATGTGCCACAATTTCTGTATCCACTCTTTGGTTGAGGGACATCTGGGTTGTTTCAAGATTCTGGCTATTACAAATAAAACTGCTATGAACACAGTTGAACAAATGTCCTTATTGAATGGTGGAGAATATTTTGGATATATGCCCAGGAGTGACATAGCTGCATCTTGAGGAAGCGCTATTCCCAATTTTCTGAGAAAGCGCCATATTGATTTCCAAAGTGGTTGTACAAGTTTGCACTCCTACCAGCAATGGAGGAGGGTTCTCCTTTCTCCATATCCTTTCCAGCATGCATCATTCAGTTTTTGATCTTAGCCATTCTGATGGGTGTAAGGTGAAATCTCAGGATTGTTTTGATTTGCATTTCTCTATGACTAAGGATGTTGCGCATTTCTTTAAGTGTTTCTCTGCCGTTCGATATTCCTCTGTTGAGAATTCTCTGTTAGCTCTGTACCCCATTTTTAACTGGATTACCTGGTTTGTTGGTGTAATTTTTTGAGTTCTTTATATTTTCTGGATATTAGCCTTCTATCATATGTAGGGTTGGTGAAGATCTTTTCCCAGTCTGTCGGCTGTCGTTTTGTTCTGTTGACAGTGCTCTTTACTTTACAGAAGCTTGCATTCAACTTTGTAAAAAAAAACATTAATAAAACTTAAGCCACACATAGAACACTACACATTAACAATGGGAGGCTTCAACACCTGACTCTCATCACAGGACAGGTCAATGAAACAGAAACTAAACAAAGAAACAGTGACACTAACAGACGTCATGAATCAAATGGACCTAACAGACTTGTCCCCTTTTCATATTTTCCTTTATCTCTAATGTGCTCAGATGAGCCTGCTGGGCATCCATTTTTCTGTGGTGAAGAGTTCACTTAGATGTGAGGCCCGGGCAGCAGGTTCCAGGTCTAACGTTTCCTCACCATGACATCCCTCCCTCCTCCTGAGATCCTTGAGGGAGGGTACCATCATATAGGGCTCTCGTGAGAAAACCCATTACAACAGCCGTGCCATCCTGTACATGCGCCCGGCCGACTGTGACTACAGGGAACAGGATCTTGTTTCTTCTTGCCATCCACCTAAGTTTTCTGGAGTGACCCAGCTGGTCACAGGTCTCCTCTGTGCATTTCTTCAACCATATTCTCCTTATCTCTCTTTAGCTGTCCATTTTTGAAGAGGGCAGAAGGTGCTACAGATTCCAGGGGCCTTTTACATGCCGATGGACTGATCTATCATGGAGCTATGTGCCCATCCCACCCTTGACTAGTTATGGTCCACCTTTGCTCTCCCAATCTTCCCCCACACAAGAATCCGTGTGGATTCTACGGCTGACCTCGTTATGCCCATGGCCACAGGCTTCCTTGACCCTTCAAACTTTACCTCTGTGGTGTTTGCCTTCTCTCCTCTCAGCCTCAACCGAGTTCCTACAGATGTCACATGAACCTTGGGTTCAGAAACTCCAGACACAAACTCTCGAACCCACCACCCATCCTGCATTCTCTGCCTGGGCTAAGTGTCACGTCCCTTGGCTTGGGAGGCTTAGTCAGCCTTGTCTGCTCCCTTCCTTTCCTTCCTGCAGCCACCAGCAGTCTGCTTGCCATCCAGGGTCTCCTCTTGTCCATCCCTTCTTGCCTCATTTCCACTGCTAATATCATCTCTTGGCTATTACAGAAAAATGCAAAACCAGTGTAACATTTCCAGAACACCAGCCCACGCACACAATATATTTCAATTACCCATGCTTATTTCCTGCAACATTCTTCATGGTAAAAACGAGGGGGGAAAAGTCTCTCCTTCCGGCTTCCCGGAAACTACATTTTGCTACTGTTTTCTACACCACCCTGCTACACAACAGTAGCCCAGCAGCGGTTCTTACTCCTACTTCATGCTAACTTGCCCACCATCCTCCTCACCTCAGCCTATGGTAGGTAACTACTATTCTATTCCCTACTTCTGTGACAGCCACCTTCTCAGAACATCTGTATGAAAGAGATCACAGAGATGCAGTCTGGTGCCGGTTTTTCTGTGTTGGGCTTATTTCCATTGCTGCCACAAAGGACAAGACCACATTTGTGTTGTGGTTGAGCAGCTCTCCGAATATACACAGAAACTACATTCTCTTCATCTGTTCATCAGCTGGACACAGGCTGCTCCCATTCATCGGCTACTATGTGTACTGTTGCAGCAGCCATAAAACGCGGGTCTACGCGGCACTCCGGCTTCACCTCCTCTGGCTGTACAATCAGGAGTGGCCCCTGGTCATATAACACATTCGATCTGTTGAGGCGTCTCCATGCTATCCATGCCCTCATTTATATTACCACCACCTCATGTGTAAATCGTGTCCAAAATCCTAACAGCCATTCTGTTTTCCGCCTTTTACCACCCAGTCCTCCTCAGTGCAACTCACAGTCCACTCTCAACACACTGCCACTCTAACTTGTCAAGAGCTCATGCCAGTCTCTGGAGCCAGGCAGTAACCCAGCCCAGGAGCTAAGATCTGCCCCGACTCACTCAATTGTTCACAAAGCATCTTCTCACACAAGCCACGCACCCATAGCCAGCAAAACACTGCCCGCCCTAACACCTCTGTTCAAATGTGCCCTTCCAGGGCATGGAAATAGTGTCCCCTTCCCTTCCCAAGTAAGAATGGGCTTGCTCTTGTTTCCTAAATGTATAGGTGTTCTCCCACAACACAGCCCAGTCTCCCCATGTGTCGCTCCTTGTCGTGGTATCTGAGGGTGAACAAAACGCAGCACTCCAGCTACTGGGGCTCACATGGAAACCTTCGTCTCTACTGCAAGGATCGTTTTTCTCTACCCGTCTCCTGGAAACTGCCTGGGATCACACGTAAGAGGAATGAAGCCTAAGCTCCCACAGAACAAGACCCAGGCTAACCCATGGAACACACCTCTCATCACTCTGGGTTGGCTTAGACTCTGGGCCTGCCTACGGGGATACTCAGGGTTAGGTTAACTGGAAAGGGAAGATGACCCTAATCCTTCCACGGGCTTGGGTTCCCACAAGCATAAACAGGAGGGAGCCGGCCTGAGTGCAAGCATCTGTCATTCTTCCTATTTCCTGACTGTGGCGGTCACATGACCAACTGCTTCAAGCTCTCACTGCCTGGACTGCCTCACCATGATGAACTGACCGTGAACCATGAGCGAAATAAAGTCTTCCTTCTCTAAGTCGCTAGGACGTGGTGTTTCATCACAGCACAGGAAAGGTAACTGACATGCTGTTTTGTCTTAGAATTGGACTGAGGCTCATTACACACCATCATCCTGACACTTCATTCTCCGGCACCTTTCCCATAGGATGACTGAAGCCCACTAACTACACGTGTGGCCAGGAAAATGTGTTAACGTTAAGCTGAGACATGTGGGGAAGCCAAATGAAAGTATTTTCAAACTCTTCATCAATATGCACAACTCAAATTTGAGTAATGGAAAATTCTGACTACCGTAAATTAGAAAAAAAGTCTCGGACACAGTGGAAACATTGGCTCTTGCTCGTTGGAAGCCTCCTTTCATTCCTTCCCCATGCAGACAGAAGCATCAGCCTTGCCTTGATGCTGCCGTGCTGCTGTTTCCAGGTGCGAGCTGCCGTGGCACCAGGTACTGATCCGTTCCAGGCAGCCAGCATCGGTCTCACCCTATTTCCCTTCTGTGAGTTTTCTGGAGGCCTGAGACAATGAGATAGCCACAGCGCTCTTCTGAGCACCTTCCTTTCTTTACAATCTGCCCTTTTTGGAACTCAAGACCACCTACTGCTCAAGTATCACAATGAGGGACAGAAAAGGTACAAGCCAAATCAGTTAGTTCTGCTGCTTGCTACAGAAGCCACACAGAAAGCCTGGATCACATGAACTCAGGGGAGTTGTTCCCCATGTAAACCACCAAGAAGAGAAAGAAGTGGCCTTAAAAGGCCATCAGTGGCTGGGCAGTAGTGGCACACGCCTTTAATCCCAACATCCAGGAGACAAGAAGCAGGTGGATCTCAGAGTTCAAGGCCAGCCTGGTCTATAGAACTAACCTCCAGGGTGGCCAAGGCTACACAGAGAACCCTGTCTCAAAAAAACAAAAACAACAGTTCATCAGTGTTTCTAGAGCCTTGAATCAGTAGCTGTAGCACCAATTTCTAAATTTACCTCTAAGTAAGTCAGTGAGCACTCAACATGTTCCATTACCACGCAGGCCCCTTCACAAATAATCAAATGAAGATGAAACAGTGAATGTAGTGACCGTGCCCAAGCTGAGATGTTAATGAGGCTCTGGAGTCCATGATCACCCACTACCCTAAGAAAATGAAGGACTTTAAGACAAAACATCACAAACTTAACAGATTTTGGTGTAAACACACAAAATCAAGGCCACTAACCTATAGCAAAAAAAAAAAAAAAAAACTTTACATAGAGAACTCAAACAAGTTTACACACTTTCTGTCTAAACACACACCCAGCTTTACTTGAAAACACTGTTGTTTTCGTGACCCTGTGCATTGATCAACCCTAAATGTACCCACAGATCTTAACATAGTTACTAGACAAAGGTCACTCCTACTATGTGGATTTAAGGGTTAATGAGGAGGAATATGATCAAAAGCACAGATAAACAAAAGACGAAAGACAGCTGGAAAATTCTTGGCTGAAAAAGAGCCACTGAACAAGAGAATTAATGGACATGTATCAACCTTCAACTACATAAGCAAGGGCATGGGTCATTCCATCCTTTTGCAAGTATTTTCCTTACTAGTTTAGCTCAATCATTCATTCAAAGCTAATAGTTTTTCAGAGCTATTTATTTATTTATTTAATGAGTAAGTCAGCTAACTGAGGAAATGAATATTCAGCCCTGACTCGCTTGGTTGCAGTATTTCAATTCTGCATTTGCATTTCTGCAGACACCACAAGGCTCTTCAGCTCCCTCCCACACGAGACTGTCCTCTGCGTCCACCCACACTCACCTCACACCCATACTGATTAAAAAAGAGATGGCAACTGAGAAAAGCCAGTTTACTTGTGTAAGTTTTCTGAGGACAGCTGTTCTTTATTTTCTTCATTTTACATGAATCTGCCCCTGGCGATTTAAGACTCATGTGCAACTATGGTAAAATGTGCTGCCATCTCACTCGGGCATCTTACCACCCAGACACACCTCCAAAAGTTAAGAGTGAAACTACACATTGTCTCCTGCCAAAGTTTGTCTTGGGCCCTTACAACAGCATAGTCCTCAAGACAATGTCAAGAAAATTACCCAAACATCTAAAACTTTGCTGTTCAAGGAAAAGAAATTACTTAGATGTGACAAAACCCAGGTCTGTCATGTGTTATGTATCCCATAAACTCACAGCTTGTTACAACGCTGAATCTGATAACTGACAGCTTGCCTAGACCAACATTTTAATGCCATGCTCTAGAAAATTAAAGTGAATATTCAAATTATGCACATATGGAAGATTTTTAAGAGAAACTTCATAAACAAAAGTGACATACAAATTTAGTTTTAACATAATGACTATTTAAAAAACAGCAACTAAGATGTTTTTAAGCAGGAGTTACTATTTTTCTATACAGTATACCTCAGAATGAAGTACTACCTGGGCTACTGAGAATAAAAACAATGTACTGGGCATGTCTCCCTTCTAGGATGGGAAGTTATTTACTTGAGGAAATTATGTAATCACACTTCACACTCCAAAACCATTACTCTCTTCCATATGCAAGATGATCTATCTTTCTGTCTTCTATATTAGTCATAATTCAGAAAGATGATGACATAAACACCTAATTAAAAACTCCTATATATGTTACATGGAAATATTAATTTTAACCACATATAGAAAAACAAACTCTTCCAATAATTTTATAACCTGCAATTTGTCAATTTTCCAATATGACACGTCAGTCCTCTCTCTTAAATGGCCAAGCCAAAGCAAGCACTAAGTGCTCACTGTACACACAAGGCACTGCAGGCTGACAAAAACAAGAAGCATCTGAAGGATAAGAAAGACATTTCTCTATTCTAAGTAAACAGTAGAATCTCAGAAACAAAACAAACACAGGAAATGTACTTAACAAAACTAGGGTGTCAGCAACAGAGTCTCAGGATAAAAACAACACAGAGGGTCTGGAGAGATGGCTCAGAGTTTAAGAGCACTGTCTGCTCTTCTAGAGGTCCTGAGTTCAATTCCCAGCAACCACATGGTGGCTCACAATCATCTATAATAAGAGCTGGTGCCCTCTTCTTGCCTGCAGATAGCAGGCAGAATACTGTATACATAATAAATAAATAAATAAATAAATAAATAAATAAATAAATAAATAAATAAATAAATAAATAAATAAAAAATAAATAGATGAATACATAAATAAATAAATAAATAGATAAATAAATAAATAAGTAAGTAAGTAAGTAAGTAAATAAATCTAAAAAAAAAGAACAAAAAAACGCAGAGAAAGATGAAGAAAATGGCAGAGAGCACAGGGTGTCTCCTAAAGCTAGTTCATCTCTTCTCCACAAACCAGGTATGTGATGGACCCGTCACATTCCTTATGGAAGCTAAGGGGCCTTCCAAAACACTATTTTGTACCTCATAGGGCCTGAGATGGCAAGCTGCCTGTCTCTCGGAGGCAAGGTAAATCCCAAGCACCTGTTCCACCATGCTCCTCTCCTGCCTTTCCAGTCTTAACTGATGACTCAGATTGCAGGCGCATCATAAGCATTCGCACACCAACACCTCTCCTCTCACTCCTGGGTACAAAGCCCTTACTTCTGATAGGCCCTGTCGGTGGGAACCTAGACAACTTCTCCTCCCCTGCAGAATTCAAATGAACAGTTGGGGCTACTCTTGCCTCCTGGCCACAGGGGCCCATGTAGAGGTTTAACTCTTGGCAGAAGAAACCATAAACTTGGATTCTGAGCATCGCGGCGAGAGCGAAGACTGAAGGACTCTTGGAGATGGTACTGAATGCAAGAGCTATTGGGAGGCCAGAGCAGAGCACTACAGCTTGAACCTTGAATGACTTCCATATTGGGGTATTGGAGTCCAGGAAGCAAAGCTTAGCAGAGGTCCTTAGGTCATTTCCAGTGTGGCCTGGAGGAGCACTGTGGACCTCCAGCCCCGTTTTCTCTGTTCTCAGGCCATATGGTGAGTGGTTCTGCCTCACCCTAGGTCCAAAGCAACCAGATCACGGACTAGAACCTTCAGAACCGAGAGCTAAAAATATAACTTCTTTTTATTTTATATTTATTTGTTTTTTAGGAGCGGGACCCTACAAGCAGCCATGAATCAGAATGCTCCAGAGAAAGCAAAGGCAAACGCTAAGCCATGGGCTTTCTCAAGGAACACAGGCTGAGCAGCATGCCATCCGGAGGGCCACACCACAGCTGCACAGGAAAGCTTGCTTCCAGCAAGGTGAGGAATGGATAAAGTGGCCTAGCGTACTGGCACCCCTTTTCATAAAGCATGAGCCACCCTAGGGCCTACAGCGAGTAGATGTCACGGAAGAGACTGCAGGCAGGAGGGACTAAGGTGAAGCATGAGGTATGAATGAACAAGAGCCACACAAATGTTCCCGAATTCCCCCTGGGGCTCATCTGCATAGCATCTGACATCTTGATTCTCTCAGCTTGACACACTAAAATTTGGTCACTTGTAGAAGTTTTATAATGGAGGCTTTCCTTCCTCTGTCCGTGTTCACTCTCCTACAACCCCCAAAGCTCCACGGACCCAGTGAGCAGGTTTTCCGTGTCACTTACACAGAAGCCTCCCATGGTTGCTCCTGTCCCCTGAAAGCCAAACAGAACCCCCCTCTAATTACGTGTCTGCTCCACTCATCAGGTTGCAGCACCTAAAGAGGAGACCAACAATGGTCCCTGACACATTAGGGTTGAGCTCAGGAATCCACAGTCACAGAAAGCACCAGGGATCCTAGAATACGTCATCAGGTCTGTCACAAGTGTCTGTAGTCCTTGCAGAAATCTCAGTGATTATCCAAGCACTCATGGAACAGCACGACTCTAGTGACGTCACTCACTGGTACCCTCTGTACCCCTGCCATGTTTACTGTCCCAACTCGGCCACCTCACTTTGGGGGTGCTGTCCACCTCTGCAGTGGCTGCACATCCCACATGCAGCCTCGTTTTCATACCAACCTTTCTGAGCCTGCATGCCCTCCAGCACCCTCTAGCACTGAGCCAGCATCTTCACCATTAAGAGCGCACGCTTTAAGTACATGCTCGTACTGTCCCTTTGTTTCCTTTCCAATCAGCCACACTCTGTCTCTACATCATAGCTGACAATTCTCTGAATGCCAAGACAGGACTCTCATTCTCTAAATCCAGGAAAGCCTGTTGCTAAATCGCAGTCTCACAGTGAGTCTCTCCTGACCCAGCACCCTGCACCAAGATTCTCCTCACCTGTGTGAACTTGCCACATTTTTATTTTATCACCTGGAATAATTCAATTGCTTACAAACCTTTCTGCTGTGTCTACTATTACTGTATTAAGTGTTAAATGGAACCAACCTTTACTAGCTATTCCAAAGGCCTGGGGCAAGGCACCGTACACTTGGGGATTGCTCAATAAATCCTCATTAACAGATGGACTTCCGAGTGGAACTAGGCCTAAACCATGATGGGTTATCACTTACTGAGGAAAAAGAACACTGTGCTATTTCTTTCAGAACTTTTCTGTTTTATCTAGATTTAAGATAGATTGTTTTTTTAAGAAGAAAAAAGATCCCCAAGTAGCAGTACATGAGCAACATGAAGGTAACAACTGTGCGCCCTACGTCTCCAACACAGGCAATACTTTTACTAGGACGGGCTTCCCAAACTTTATTACCAGGCATTGTGATCATACTGGGAGCTTTTAAACAGCCAGTTCCCAGTCCATGCCAGGAGCAACTACGTCAGGCTACATACCAGAGGCCAGATCAGTATTGTTAAAGGTTCAGTGTGATAAAGGCGCAGCACAAGCTGGCAACAAGTGTTTGATGAAATCCTTCAACCTGGATAAGCCATACATTTCTCATGGAGGTACTGGCAGATGAAGGATCCAACTCTCATGCATGGTGTAATTTTATGAGCAAATACGTGTGTGTAGTTTCACTGATTCTGAGATGATAGCAAAACCAGAATAACTGCTAAACAGTCCTACCCAGATGGAGATATGCCAGTGTCTCAATTACTCACTGTTCTGATATTTAATTTTTTATCTAAAATAATGTTATTACAAAATAAATGTTACCTTTTCTTTGTAAGCTGAGGGCTCCAACAAAATTTTGACATTTGTCTCTGGGATTTGAGTTTAAAAAAAAAAAAAAAAGTAGTAGTAGTTCAGGATCCACTGCGCACGAAAAACCTCAAAGCTCTGTGTTAAGAAGAGCTAGAGTCCAAAGACTTCCAACCCACGTATGACTCCATCGCGCAAACACGTAACATTTCCCCACAGCAACTGAAGTGACAAAAATCAGGTCAGTGGAACCTGAAGACCAAGGTGAGAGTGGCAGGTGAGTGCGAAGGGGAACAGGAAACATGAAGGAAACCAAACATCTGTGGCTCCAGCAGCAGCAACGACACAACTCAACAGAGACTGTTGGAAACTCAAAACATTTGGAGAGTTAAGATCAGCAAATTTCCAAACTGCACCCCTAACCGAGCAGCTGTGGAAGAGCCAGTTTGCTCTTAGAGTGTGGGGTCCACCCACCTCCGCTTGGTGATTTCTGTCTTCCTTGGTTTACCACTGCTTCGGTGAAACACTATGAGCACAAGCAAGTTGGTTTGGAAAGGGTTTCTTCATTTAAGCTTCTGTATCACTGTTCATCATAAAAGTCAGTCAGGACAGGAACTCAGCCGGGCAGGAGCGGCTGCAGCAGCAGCCACAGAGGGGAGCTGCTCACTGGCCTGATCTTCACGGCTCACTCAGCCTGCTTTCCTACAGAACCCAAGACCACCAGCCCAGAGATGGCACCACCCACGATGGGCTGGGCCCTCCCCCCCACTGCTCACTAAGAAGATGCCCTACAGGCTTGCCAGCAGCCCTATCTTATGGAGGTGTGTTCTTAATGGAGGCTCCCTCAGACGACTGTAGTTTGTGTCAAGTTGACATAAAACTATCGGCACAGTCCCACACCATGAGTACAGAAGCAGCAGAAACTCAGTGGATTGTTTGAAAGGGATAAGCAAGTCAAGTTGGAAAGAAGTTGAAGTGACTCATCTTTAGCACCTATACAAGGGTGTGCTAAAGATGAAGCCCAGAGCCTTGCACAGCCCAAGCTCTGCCACTAAGCTTAATCCCAGCCCCAAAAGATCATGTTTAATGGGATCCCACAAGAGTATGAAAAGCGTCTTTAAGATGCTTGAACAAAATGTGGTTAAGAATTAGTTTTCCAGCTGCTGATCCTTGCAAAGAATGAGCTGGACTGTATCCCTGTAAAGTTCTAAACCTTAGAATGTAGCTTTAAAGAACAAAAACCAGGCCTGTAAGGAGATGGTGAGGCTATTCTAACAAGGCATGCACACAGACAGACACACACATACACATGGGTGCTGCTCTGACCCTGACATGACTCTTTCAAAATCAGCAAATCTAAATACACAAAAGAGACAGAAGAGACAAGTATACGCAGAGAGAAGGCACAGCGGGATGATGCCATCTGCAAGCCCAGGGCACAGGACTCAGAAAAATTAACCCTGTCAACCTTTGTCCTTGGCCTTACAGCCTCCAGAACTGTGGGGCTGTGTTTCCACTTCAGCCATCTACCTGTAGTATTCTGTGAGATAGCAGAGCTAACGAACAAATGTGATTCCATTTTAACAATGGCGTCATTTGTGAAGTTCTCCCATATTTACATGGAAAGAAAATAAAAGGACCCACACTCTCATAGCAAAGGAGTAACTGACTGAACGAAAGTTCTACTTCCAGAAAGAAGTTTATGCTATAGCATGTAACCTTGTACTGAGTGCTGTATGGGCTCAGGCATTACATGCTATAACATGTAACCCTGCATTGGGCGCTGCATGGACTCAGGCACTGCACACCTACAGACCTCCACAAGTTAAGCTACTGAGCAAAGCATGACCGTTACCTCGTGTTTCAACCGCACTGATGCATTTTCTGAGAATCATGAATCCGATCTTATCCAACTGTGCACCTAAAACAAATAGTTAAAAATGTTAAGGGACAAGTAGCCACTGTATTTCTTTCCCTTACCAAAAAGAAAAAAATATTAAGGTAATGGAAATTTTGTTTCACTATTTCAAAAATCCTGAAGGCCACATAGTTCCTGTGTAAATTACATAAATGGAAAATGAACATATTATAGGAGAGCCTCCATGATGAAAAGATGTCCATTTATCAATTTATAATCCAACTTGTAATATAAAATATTTTAAGTTAGTAAGTTTAGATTATTTTAAACAGTAAAAGAAAATAATATCAATCACTAAGGGAAGCTACCTAAAAATTAGCTCTGTATTTTGCCAAAAATTCTAAGAGTAGCTCAGTTAAAGAAATCTAAAATATAAATAAAGGCTTTTCTGAGCTTTTGTTTAACAAAAAAAAAAAAATTTTTAAAGGTTTTTGTTAAATGCTATCTGAGCAATAAGCTTAAATTAAAATTTTGATAATTTGCACTATTCACTAAGCCTTTTTAATAATTTTATTATTTTCATAATTTGCATTTAAAACAGATAATTCATGTGATACAACAGACCAATTTGAAAATATAATTGTATACTTTTTCTAATATAAATGTTTGTTTATTACCAGGTTGGCATATATTTGTACATCTTTATTTTTGTTTCAAAACTTTTATAAAAGAAAGCAGCAACTCCAGGCTTGGGTCATGGGGATTTATAGTCCATGGATATAAACTTTGTGTTCAGAATACATATCAGTAAAAGTGAATTTTAATGGTAAAAACTGAACAGTGGCTTCAAGAAACCACTATTGATAACATTATATAAAAGACAAGTTGTTTCTTTCCCTTTCCAGAGCCATCTCCAGGAAAAGCAATGTTTCAACTTCTTTATGACAAGTGAAAAGGGTAGAGACAAAGGGGAAGGATGGAATGAGGGGGCAGGGAATGAGAATTAAGATAGCGAAGACATCATAAAGGAGACAGGAAAGATGAGCCAAGAAGTTGCCTGCATGGCCACGCCCACCTCATAGCAGCCATCAGTATCCAGGGCCAGGCTGCAGCTCTCTAGTGTTTGATTCAAGAATTAGCACAAGTGACCACAACTGTCCTTGAAACTGTGCTACGTGACATGGCGTTTTCTGTGGCCTTGCTAAGTAGAACCATAGTTTCGCAGATCCTTGTCCTGTAGTATGTGAACAACTCAGCACCTCCTTCCAAAGGCTGTTTTTCAAGTATATATGCCTGTGTGGACCACATACCAGAGGATGCAAAGCCACAGGGTTTCAAGGTGTGACAGGAATATACCAGAGGTCAAAAGTCAACCCAAGAAAGAAAATAAAGCCAGGAGCTTATGATGGAGTCTTGGCCCTGACCTCAAGCACCATCCTGCACAGAGCCTTCGCCTCATATGATAAGTGTTCCTGCAGGGAAATCTGCCCAGCAACTAGGGGTCACCATCAGGCTGGGGACACTCTTGTATATTATTACTCACTGAGGCCAAGGGTTACTGTTTCAAACTCTCTAGAATAATAATTCTCACATTTGCCTTAGGAATTCTCTCCTTCCCTCAACCTCACTGAAGAATCCCATAATTTGCTACAGTGTGTGTAGGACAAATTGCAGCTTCCTGCTACTGTCAACCAAAAGCCATCATGTTCCAGAGAATCCACTTATTTCTACCTAGAATGGCAAATGACTGGATGAGAAAGTCTAAAAGCAGAGGACCAAGGAACAGCTCCTTTCAAAGGCTCTTGAAGCTCAGAAAGCTCAAAGCTGCCTATTAGAAACTCATCACTCATGACTGTGGACATACACAGCAAAGCTCAGAGGCGACAAACAAGGGTTACCCCAGGAGCTTGAAGACCAGACAGAACGAGCCTGGCAACAGCATGGGAATGGCGATGAATGGATAAGTGACACTTACCTCCTTCTGGTCTCGGGATGATGGCTCTATTAAAAGTATGGAACAGCTAGCAAAAGGAAGAAAGAGAAAACACTTTCAATAAATCAAGTAAGATCACACAAATTTTCATTTTCATGAATTTAATATTAGATAATGTAGCATATAATGTACTATATATACATACATGTATTTATATTTATGTAGTTATATATGTGTGTGTGTGTGTGTGTGTGTGTGTGTGTGTGTATCTATAGATCTTCATCCCTGCTTTACAGCACAGAGTTTCTACACACCTGGAATTTCTGGATAAAAATGTTTTGCTATTCAGGAGCCCTTTGGGACAGCTCTAAGCCCATGCTAAACAAGTAACTTAGGAAATAAAACCTATATAGCATAAGGATGAAACTAGATGCTCCACGTGATGAAAAAATGAAGACATCCAGCCTAATGCACTGACCGCCTAGGGAATCTGTGTAAAATCTGTAAGAAGCACTGCCTTGGATGAGCAGTCTTGCTGTAGTCTGTTAGTGGCCCGGCTCTACAGGGGAAGTCAAACGGAACTCAGTCAAACTGGAAGCCCACTTTCCCCAAGACTCAACCCAGTGGTATTTCTGCTATGCAAGGTTACTTTCTAAAGAACTTCTTAAGGCTCTGGGGAGATCATCACGGTTAATAAAAACGGCTTTACTAAAACAAATTAAAGGATTAGCAATAACTATGTCTCCATTACTATCAAAACTCTTTTATTTTGGAGAGAAGACCTCTGTCTCTTTGTAGCCCTGGCTGGCCTGGAACTCTCTATATAAGCCAGGATGGCCTTGAACTCAGAGACTGTGCCTCTGCCTCCCAAGTGCTGGAATTAAAGGAATGCTTCAAAATTCTTTTTTATAAGTATGTATCTGTGTGTAGGTTCTATATGTCTGAGTTTAGATGTCTGTGGAAGCCAGAGGCATTCGATCCACTGGATAAGCGGCCCAACATGGATGCTGGGATTGAGCTCTGGTCCTCTGAAAGAGCAGTATGCACTCTTCACCACTGAAGCACCTCTCCAGGCCTCTCTCAAAACTCCCAGATGAACCATCTAAGACCTAAGCATGAACAGAAGCTCTACTCTGAAGCCCCCTTCTTCACTGTATAGAACTCCTCTTCCATCTTCAAATCATCCTTTCCCCTAAATCTGCATAAACACTTGGTGCTCTCCAGGTGAGCCCGGTGGTACCTGCTCTGGCAGATTATTTACTATCCTAACAATTTACAGGGCATCTTGAAAGTGCATCTGTGGCTTTCTCCTAAAGCTGCCCTTACTAAATCTCCAACGCAGTACATGATCTGCCAGATTCTGAGCCCCAGAAGACAGCAGGACAGAGGGAAAAAGCAAAACCATGGTGCTGAATCAAATGCCAACAGTAAGAATTGAGGTGTCTGGGCCTCTGTCACAATCTTTAGTCTATTCCTTGAGACAAATTAATTCACAGGCTCACTCTCCAAGGCTGCTCTACACTGCAGAGTAGAGACCTTTACTCTAATGTCAGCCCGATGTGGACAGAGTTTCTAATGCTGCCAGTACTTACTGCCCCAACTCCAGAAACTAAAATGCACTGCAAGAATTTAAGTACTTGTTACCTCTCCCTGCCCCTGGGGGGAAAAATGTTGGGTAAAATAGGAGAAGTTGAGAATTTTGCTGACTTTTTCAAAGCAAAGCCAATCAGAGTGACAAAGTCAAGGAAAACCAGAACTGAGAATGTGTGATGCCCAGTCCTGAGAGTGCTGCAGCTGCCCCAAGATAAACTACTGGAGTGCTGATACAGTTTCAAGATGACTTCAAACACCAGTTCCGGGGAGGAACTGTTCTCCAACGCTATGAAACAGAAGTAACGTGGAAATGAACCAGATCAGCTGTCTGCGATTTGCAATAAAGCCCCAACCACTGAGGTTCTTACAGCTTCTTTTCCACCCAGAGCTTCCAACCACTGCTTCCTCTCCTCTTCTGAGAACGCCTGCACGGTCAACGGAATGCCAGGCCTGAAAGACACCAGGAAAGCAGGGGTCACCCAGTGCCGATACAAACACCCTCTTTATCTCCAAGTGTTTGACTATGAGGAAGGAATAAATGTTTGCATTCATTTTCAGCTACAATAAAAAACATGTAATATAAAATCTGCTAGGCAGACAACTTTTAAACATAAATACAATATTGTGAAACCAGTCTATGATTCACCTCCAGAACTAAGGTTAGTTGGGAGAGGGCTGTCTTACTAAGTAGTTCAAGCTGGTCTTGAATGTAACACATTCCTGTCCTCACCTTCTGGGGGCTGGGATTACAAGTATACACAACCCTGCTGTACCAGGCCAGATGTTTCCATCTTGCAAACCAAACCCTCCATATACAACTAAACCCTTACTCTCTGTCTACTGCGCCTCATCCCAGGCAATTTCTATTGTACTCTGCATCTTTACGAATATGGATAATCTCAATGCCACACGAAAGGAAATCACAGCGTCTTAATATTTTCTAAGCAGCTTTTCTCAGACATGAAGGTTCTTCTAGGTTAGAACCCATGTCGAAATCTTCTTCCTTTTTAAGGATGCATAATACTTTATGTATATATAATATTCCCCACTCTAATTTCCATCAAGGAATGCAAACTAGTACACACTCATAACACACCTCTGGAACGGCCAGAGTCAAAGTACTAAAGAACACCACATGCTGATGAGGATGCGGGACAAGGGAGTTCTCAGCGTCACTAACAGAAAATGATGCAAACAACATAAGCCAGCTTTGTGGCTTCCTGCAGACGTACACAAACTTTCTCTTGCCCTCATGAACCAGACAGACATTTCTTAGTATACTCTACAGAATTATTGCAATCTGTGTCCACACAGAAGCCTGCACAAGATTTATTCACACATGCTCCGAGTGGGACACACTTCAGTAGGTGAGAGGGACAGCCATACAGTGGATTCCTCGGTGCTAAATAAACACCTGCCACACTACAAAAAGACACATCAAGTTCATTATTACTTGGTAAAAGAAGCCCGCAGGAGAAGACCTCAGGGCTACGTGGTGCATAACTCCAACTCTACGACAAAGCTGGAAAAGGCAGACCTATAGAAGCAATTTTAGAAAAAGCAAAACACACTTGCAGGAAGGTATAGAATAGCAGGCGTACATAAAGGAAAAGCAAATGGGCTTCAGGACACTCCAGAAGGGCGTCCACCATGTTGGCATGGTCAACAACAAAGTGAGTACGAAACCTGGGGCTCAGTGATCTTCCAAAGAGAGATGAATCACTAGCAACAGCGAACAGCAAAGTCTCAGCCTACTGTAGCCTCTGCAAACTACAAAAATCCATGAGTTCTGAGAACAAAAGACCTTAAAACGAAATTTAGTGGCTAAATAGGACAATAAGGCAAGTATAAGGGTAGTAAAATACCGACAAAATAAAGCACGTAGAGCAAGGTCACACAGCAGACACTCACTGAAGAAACACGGTCATGCAGAAGCTATAGTGATGTCCCTGACACAAGAGGGTCTCGGAGTCAACGGAGTGCTGGGCGCTGCACTGGCTGAACTGGGGACGCGACGGTTTTAATCACGCCTACCGCAACTACGCTCCCTCTAGTCATTCGTCACAGTGATCCTCGGCGAACACAAACGCAACAGAATTCATTTCATAGGAGAGAGAATGAATCCGGTAAAAAGTGAGCTGTCAGAACACCCACCCTCTATTCCAGCTACTGCGGCCCTCTGTAGAGCACCCGTGGGCACGCACACTAGTGGGAGCAAACGCTGGCACTTCCTAAGAATCTCACTCACCCTCCTCTCATCCGCTTACTCAGGAAACAGTAGCAGTGGCACTCATGAGGCTGGGAAACGGCGAGTAGAAGACGGCCTCCGCCGCATATTCGAGGCCCTGGGTAAGTCGCCATCAGTGCAAACAACAACAGTAACACACGAGTGTGCACTGGCTCTACACAGGCCCTCCTCTGAAGAGAGGTCTAAGAAAGCTACCTCTTACCCTGTGTGATGGTTAGTATCTACTGTCAGCTTGACGGGGGTGGGGTCTGTAGTCACCAAAGCGATAAGCCTCTGGGCGTGCCTCTGAAGGATTACTTTCTTGGGCTGAGGTGGAAACTAAACACTGGCAGCATCGTTCCCAGGGTGGGAGTCTTGTACTGCATTATGGGCAGAGCAGCACCGTTCACTGGTCTCTGCTGCCTGACTGCAGGCGTGACCGACTGCTTCAGGAGCCTGCCAGCGGCTTCCGAGTCTGGATGGACGATGCCCTTGAGCTATCAAAGAGCCATCGATACCTCCCACTTCTGTTCTAAGACACAGAGCATTGCCTCTCTCAATGGAGACAGGCGACCGTGAGGAACAATGCCCCACCAAGGGTGGGTCCTCAGCTCCAAAGATGGTGACTCGGAAAGATGTTCAAAATCCTTGACAAAGTGCCACTCACTAATGTCATCAGATGAGCCTTGATGTGGGAAAAAGTTTACTCTTCACTATCCTATTAGGGGTCTCAATATTCCCATCTAAACAAGTTGTAATAATCAGTGTTGATAGGAATGTCCAAATGCCAAAGAATTTATTTCCAGACTTAGTCTTAGAAATTCCTGATTTTTTTTTTTTAAAGACTATAGCAGAAACAGCCAAAATGCTATGTAACAGTTTATAGTAATGTTCTCAGACTACAGACAGGGCTCTAAAACATCTTTCCCAAAACCAAGTGTAAATTCATCTTATACAGAAGTAGAAGAAATGGAGCACTCGGCAATATGACTAACAGAGTCAATAAATACCTGTTGTTAAAAAAAAAAAAATCTAAGGGACTTCGTGACTCATGTCACCTAGAATAAGACATGACAATAATGGTTGCGTGCATTTGCGGGAAAAGGCTATGAAATTCATGAGCCTCCCCTCCCCTTCAATGCTTGTCTTTTCCTCTGTAATAGCCGAACGGGCAAAACTAAGCTACTGTCCTTTCCTTAAATTAGCAGGTTAGGACAGTCATATTCCAAGGAAAGAGGAACAATTCTATTTACTCCAAACACTCTCCTGTCATGGACAAAATTTCTAAACTTTGCTAACACCTCAGGATGGATAAAGGCCTTCCCCACCATGAGTAAAAGAAATAAATCAATAATGTATTAATTAACTAGAGCGGTGGTTCTCAACCTGTGGGTCAAAACCCCTTTGGGGATTAAATGATCCTTTCACAGGGCTCGCATATCGGATATCCTGTATAGAAGACATTACCTTACGCTTCCTAACAGTAGCAAAATTACAGTTATGAAGTAGCAATGAAGTCATTTTATGGTTGACCTTATTTTGCTGTCCGCTTTACTGTTTTTCTGACACCACTGCTGTGCTCAATGACTATGGCCTCAAACTGTTTCCTTTTCCATTGCATTCCTTCTTAAAATTGTTCTCTTCTATTAGTACGTACTCTTGTACAGACCCAAACTCACAAGTTAAGGTGAGGACCGCTTTCTCACAGGGCCAGTGGCTCCTCAGCCTCGCTCTCAGGCAGGTGCTCTGTGTACATATGCCTGACCCCTGAGACACTGTGGCTGCAGTCCTCTGAGAGCCACCCCAAATTCAGTCTTCTCCATCTTCTGCCTTCAATTTCAGTCAGTCGCCAGAAATATGGCTACAAGACACCTCAAGGTAAGGTAAAGAGCCCTCCTGGGTTTGGGTGCTCCTCTCTGTCATGACAAACTCCTGCACGCTTTATTGTGTGTGTGATTTGATATCCTGAGTGATGACATCTGTTGTTCTGTTTGGTGGGAGCCTGGATTTCAGCGGGGGCCTGGAACCAGGCTTCTGGATGGAGGACTGGGGTTCCATTTTTCTCAGGAGCAGCTAGAGGCATTTTAGGGGAAAACCTGTATGCTAGACCAAGGTGTGGAAAGTTTTTCCTTGGGGAATTACAGTTTAGCTCTTTAGAACGCTCTTTTAGGCATTCCAAAGCGTATGGTGATACCAAAGTGTTACAGCTCTTGGGTAAGCTGCTGTGCTAAGCCTGGCAGAGGTGTAGGTAAAAGCCCATGCCTGGTGAGGCCCAGGCCCAGCCGGCTGCAGGGCAGGCCCGGTGAGACGCAGCGCAGGATCTCAAACGGCCACGGTGGAAGGCTGCCAGTATCACACAGCACACCACCAGCCAGCACTTTACTTGAAATCAGAGATTTATAAACCTTGGGCAGTGGGAGGGAATGTGTTTGATGCACTAGAATCAGGGGGTCAGGGATACTTGATTTGTATGTAGAGGTTCAGTGCCTCCATTTCCATGCAGTAGCATGGTCCTATCATAAGAAGAAAAACAGTACTTAATTATCCTATGGGTGGAAGAATTTCCAAGTATAACTGAAGGTCACTGCCTAAAAATAAGATTTCCTTAGCAGGATGGGACATTTCTAGGAATTCCTAGATGCTTGCTGGACCTGTTTTCTTCAGGAAAGGATCCTGCCTGTAAGCTGCCATGAGGGCTATTTGACACCTTTCACAAGACCAGGGGTATCCAGATCAGGGCTGGAGACTTTTAGAACTCCACCGAGGTCCGGAGTTCAATTCCCAGCAACACATGGTGGTTCACAACCATCTACAGGGACGTCTGGTGCCCTCTTCTGGTGTACAGGCAAACATGTAGGCAGAACACTGTATACATAGTGCATTAATAAATCTAAAAGAAAATTAAAGAACCCCACTGAGAAAAGGGAGTCCACCATCATAGACCGATCACAAACAAATGGTTACTCGGAGATGTCGGACTTCAGCCTTATCCAGCAGAGCCCCACAGACATCCTGTCTTCCCTAGTCCATTCAAATGATGGCTCTCATTTATGAGAGCAGATCAAATGGTTGAAACTACAGACCTCCCATTATGCACAGTCCATGTCCCCATCAATGTGGAAGAAGATACTATCACCTGCCCTCAAGGGCCTGGAGTCTCAGAAGGGGAAAGTGAGACAGGAAAGGAGTTTCGTTGACGCTTCCCACCAGCTGAGAGGCATTCTAGCACACTTAACGGCTAGGTGAGGCCTTTCTCCCTTTGCAGCTGACAGCCTGGTCCCTTTTCTAAAACCCTCATCAAAAACCTTTTGTGCAACCCATGGCTCCTGGTTCTGTTACCAGGTTTTCATTCCAGCCAAGGAACCCCTGGAGCCTATAATTTCAGTTATTTGGGGGGTAGAAGGGTCTTCAGCAATGGGATGAGATGCAACTTGACCGTTGCCAAATGGTATCCATAGCTAATCCTAAGACACTAAATGTGACCTTCCTTTCAGGGCCAGCCCTACACTCGGGTACATCTTGTTCTTTTCCTAATCAGCTATTTCTCTGATCTACATATTTAAATTTTAATGTTAATTTTTTTAATTTATGTTTTTGCCTATGTTTATGGAGTATGCCACATCCATGACAGGTGCCCTAAGAAGAGAACATGAAATTCCCTAGTGCTAGAACCATAAATGTTGTGACATGTAGGTGCTGGGACTTGAAGGGGGGATTCCTCTGCAGGACTGGTAAGTGCTCTTGATGGCTGAGCCATCTCTTCAACCCCATTCATTAAATTTCTTTCAATACACTGTGACTCTTCTTTCAGAAGCCCACACCCATGTGCTTGGGTGTGTTTTTCCTTCCTTGTGCACATTTCTATTTTTAACAGAATGAGTCTGCTTCACGCTGGCTAGTCCTGAGATCCCTTTCTGTGTCAAAGCCATGAATGCTGAGGTCCCTGGGAGAACTGAGGAGCTTCTCTAACTGCTAAGGGTGACTGTAAGGACCGGAGTCCCTGCCCCTCACTACTGACCCACACGCAGCCAAATCATTCCAGGAAAAAGAATAAAAGAGTTAAATTGAACTGAATTCTATACAGCTTTGGTGCTAGAAATATGAGAAAAAAGAAATCTTCACAGACCCTACCAGATCTTTACAAGTTATACATTAATTACAATGGTTTTCGCTTTTTTTTTTTAATAGAAAATTTCCTTCTGAACTTGGAATACACAAAGATCTCAGAGTGTAAAAAAAAAAAAAAAAAAAAAAAAATTCCTGCCAATTATTTTTAAAAGCTGAATTCACAGTGTATTTGATAAGGGATTCATAGCCACAGTGTGTAAGCTCTGTAGGCGTTTGCCCCTCGCAAGCAGAAATTGAAAGCTTGTCTCCATAAAACCCTGGTGCTAAACGCTTTCCTCACAAAAGCTAATCATTTCTACAACCTACAGGGCACTGTCCTTCAGCACACATTTCAAGTCTAGCCTCTACTAACGGCAATTCAGATTGTTTTCAAGTACCAGAATCAACATAAAATATAGCTACCAATAAAATCACATTCAGTATTAAACTGTTTATGCTGAAAAGCACAGAAACCTCAATACAGAAATATTTCTAACTCTACCCGGTCTGTGCTCTCTACCAATTCTATTACAATTTTTTTTATACATAATTACTAGGTTTCCTAGTCTCTCTAAAGAGGAACTTTAAAGTTTTGTATGACTGACCATTTACCTTTAAGTCACTATCTGTACTATAGCCAAATCAAATTGGTGGTGCACTGTTTGGTGAAATATACCCTGCATGCACTTATAATATATACGTATACATATATGTAATATATAATAACAAATATATGTATGCATATATTTACATGAAACAACAGAATTCTACAAACATTTGCTGGTATCTATCTCATCAAATGCAGTGACTGCTCAACAGTAAAGCCACTGTATTGAACAGATGACATCACACATCTGGATTTTGATTCGTACACCTCAGACCTCTGCCCACAAAGTGTCTGCGGCAATTGTCTCCCGTTTCTTTAAAAACTCAATTGTGGGAAAAAAAAAAAAAAAACTCAATTGTGTTATGAAAATATGCTTTTGTTTTAATCCCAAGTATGAGATACGGGGCTGCCTTTAGTTTGTCCACAGCTCGTAACAGCCTCATGCAGCTCAGAGCAGGGCATGGCCATTGCCAGCTGCCAGTGTACTTCTGAGAACTGGGAGAAGAGGAAAAAAAAAAAAAAGTTCCAAGGAGGGATGCTCCATTAAAGAGAAATGCTTCCAGCACTTTGAGGAGCCAGTCAGAGGAGGAAGAAGGCAGCTGGTTCATTTGTTGTTTGCTCTTGCTGGTTTACTGGATTGCTGGATATCCTGACTGAGCCTGGTATTTTCCCAAAGAACCCAATGACCCTAACCAGCCAGAAGTAGCTAGGGAAAACTACAGGCCCTCTCTCCATTACCCTTCTTTCTCTCCTAGTGTTGGGGGATTGGTGGAAAGGAGGTAGAGACATAATAAACCAAAGAAAATAGAATTAAAAAAATACACGTGCCAAAACTCACCACCACCCACTCACCCCCAACTCCTACCCACCTACTCTTACCCCAGCCCTCATCCCCGACCCCACCCCACCTTGAAATATAAATATAAACTAGGTCAGTTTTAAAGTATCTCTAGACATTGCCAAATGTACAAACTGGTGACAGTTGAGAAGTGCTGACAGGCAGGGTTCAGCTCAGCACCTTTTCTCAGTGCCGCCTATGACTCATTTTTGCCTTGGACTTCTATTTCTCTGAGTTTCCCAACTGTCACCTACTCTGCAAAAAGTCAGTGTAGGACTTGGGGTACCTCTCGGTGATAGATCATATGTGTAGCATGCCCAAAGCCAGACTCCAGCCCAGAGAGAAGATAGAGAGCCCATTTAGAACTCACTCCTCAGCAGGATGCCATGTCTGCCCCTGCAATTCTTGGAACCTAGGAAGGAGGCTGAGGCAAGAAGAGCAGCTTGAGGCCTGGGCAGCTCAGCAAGACCCTGTGTAAGAAAAGGTCTGGGAACATCAGGGTTGTAGCTCAGCGGCTCAGTGGCAAGGAACTGTTTTGCATTTGCAAAGCTGTGAGTTCAAACTTCATTATGGCAAGAATAAAAAGGAAAGAAAAAAAAGAATCAATTTATCTCTAAGACTGGCCAGCTAGCCAGCTGGAGAATGGAGATGCTTTTTTATTTTACTCCTGACTCATCACCACCTCAGTACCGGCTAACAGAGTCCACGTGCCTGGATGAGATGATGCTAACAGTCGTCTCTCTGCTCACAGGCAACACAGGCATTCTCAGTACTATTCAAGCCAATCCCATGCACTTCTAGGATTAGCATGCTCTAATGCTTCCAATCTGAAGAACAGAGCTGCAACACACACCTAAAGACCTAAAGTCAAAAAGTGTCTGATCATACGTTCAGGAGTGATAACCCAGTGGCTTAGTAAAGCCACACAAACCCAAAGTCTAAAACAAAAGGTGAGCAAAAGCAGAACAGGAAACATCTCGAAGCAGAACCAGGATGTGATGTGCCAGAATCCTCAGAAGAGTAATTACGTACCAGGCTGATGTAGGGGGCTGGGGATGGCCCCAGCACAGCACCGCACATGGCGAGCACGCCAACGAGTTACAGAATCAAAGCTCCGTGGCAGGGGTGGCGGGTTATACAGCTCCTGATAGGCGGTGGCTTGCACTGAACCAAGCAACTACATTAAAGTCTATTTCTCCAACCAAAAATGTGTGACCTTATCACTTCATAGCCCATGGTATTTGACGTGTGGCTGGCAGGAGGAAGACTCTCTACAGTCATTTTAAACCTTCACGGCAATGGCGGTCTTTCTGGACATACAGCTGCTCTGAAGCTTTGCTGTGACACAGTTCACACTGTAACTTGATTCAGTTGGTGACTATATCCAGATCTGCGTGAAGATCACCAAAGTCAATCTAAAACATCCAGTCATGCAGGAGGAAGAGGTCTGTCTCGGGTGACCGTCACTTCCAGGTCTGTGCAAACCCCAGACCCAAGCAGTTCCTCCTCTGCTCCAACAGACCCGAATGCTCCGGGCAAGCGCACACATGGAGCTGCGTGATGTGTGTTATTTTTATGACTAGTTTCTTTTACTCAAATGCTTTTAGCGTTTGGTCCACACATTCCAACACACACACAATCTCCCTCCTACCTGGACGCCGCTGCTCGTGATAAAAACGTACGTACCGCTTTTGTTTGCCCACTCATCACCATATAAACATCCAAGTGATGCCCATTTGGGGGATCCTATGAAAAATGCATCTGTGAATGATCATTCAAATGGGGTTTTTTTGTGGATGTATTCAGTGCATTCAGATATATGCATGTACATCTATAATCGCATGTGCATACGTAAATAAAATGTAGAGTTTCTGGTTCAAATGTCAAAGTAATGCTTTACCCTTGAAAGAGCTGCCAAACTGTTTCCCGAGGCAGCCACGGCACGTCTGTCCCCACTCCCAGGGTATGAGGCGCCCACAGGGCCGCACCCTCGCCAATTCGAGCCGTCGCCTCACTGGCCCCTGCAGCCACCCCAGCGGAGAGCAACATCACCTCGCTGTGGTTCCGGCCTGCACTTCCCCAGCAACTTACGTTCAACAGCTTTTCTTGTGCGTGTGCACATGGCACGTGTGTGTTTTCCTCAAAAAAAAGCAAACATCCTTTACCCATTCTCAAATGTTATGGCTTTTAATTATTAAGTTATAAGAACTCTATAAAAAAAATCCATTCGATTTTCTACTTTTTGGTATTTTTAATGGTCTTTTAGCACATGCTCTTAAATGTCTCCCTGTACCAAAGAAAATATTCAAAGCAGCCTTTTCATGAATTGAGGGGGGGAAAGACGGTGTATCCATCAGCCTAGAAAACCATGTAGTACGAATGGCCTGTTGGTCTCCATCCAGATCCCTGCTGCTCACTGCTCCTTAGTTCTCAGCAGTGAGCGGCCTAAGTATCAGCACAGCACACGGATCCTGGAAGCATCGAGCCAGTGTCCCAACCTCAAGGTGTGAATGCCTCAAGATCCCGCCAAGCAGTGTCTCTATCAGAACACTGATGTATGTAAAATGAGTGCAACCTCTAACAGCAGCACTATTAGAAAAATGGGGACAGACATCCTGAGCCTGAATGAGCCAGGCACAGAAAAGCAGCAAGATAGGACACAAAATGTTAGCATAGATCCTGACCTGCCCCCCCCCAAAAAAAAGACAAGAAAAATAACAAACACCGTTTAAAGCCATATTAATTCTTTCCAAAATTAATAAATCTAACCAAACCTGATGTGAAGTAAATATCATAACTGCAGAGAAGCTCTCGACTCCTATGCAAGAAGATCAAACGTCTGCCCAGGCTCATGAGGTCTCATCTACAATGCCACTTCTTCTAACACAAAGAGTAGAAAATAGCAAAAGCAGATACTTGGAAAGAAGGCAAAACTTAGATTAAGAGCATGCAATCAACTATGAAATTGCTATTCAAAAGATCCCAACAGGAACTACACAGAAGCCTATTCACAATGCCCACACTCCAAAATGAGCTAAATATATTTTTTCTCTAAGCAGAATGAAAGCCTGGGCTCATGCTGCAGCAGTTCAGTGCAGAAGAAAGACTGCTGACTGACAGGTGCTTGAATGAATCCAATCCCAGTTCTGTCTCTTCGAGGGAGCAAGTCGGTTTCAGTTGCTCCAGTACAAACCTGGCAAGTGTCCACCAAGCACCAAGCACTACATCTGGTGCTGCAGAACCAAGTAACACTAAGGCAGACAGGGCCCCACTCCTGTGGATTCAAAATCTAGTCGTCTTCTGGGCCAGAAATCGAGGCGATAAACAGGAGCGCCGCCCATCACATTTAAACTTCTCATTAATGCCTTGAGGGTTTCGGAATTACAGAGATTCCAATTTACATTTGCCCTCATACCCACTCTACTAGGTTTTTTCTAAGATTTTTTTAATTCTATGTTGACGCTGGGGTGGGGATATATAGACACAGAAGCAGCACAGTGCCTGCAGAGACCGGAAGATGCCAGATCCTCTGAAGCAAAATGACAGACAGCTGTACACTACCTCTGGAGGGTGCGTGTTCTTCAGTGCTGAGCCACCTCCCAGCCCATCCATGTTCGCTCCACACAAGAGTAACATGGGTTGAGTGAGAGGATCTTGCCCCACAACATACTAGTAAGAAAAATACAAACAGACGGGTTTTTTCTACTGAGATATGAAGAAATTAAACCAAAAGGAATAGGAGTCTATAAGCCAAAAATAAAAGTTGGATGCATTCTGAAAACCCAAGGATATCATAAAGAAAATACATTATGATTATGAATAAGTTTCCAAATTAACCAGAGTTAGGAAAAAGTAAAACTTAAACAAATAAAATTTTATGACACTTACAGATCACTGTTTATGTAAGATTGAATTCATATGCATATATTAAATGCTGGATCCCATCAACAAAATATACTTTCCCCTCAAAACAAACAAACAAACAAACAAAAAACCTAGTAGAGCTGGGCAGTGGTGGCACACACCTCTAATCCCAGCACTTGGGAGGCAGAGGCAGGCAGATTTCTGTGAGTTCAAAGCCAGCCTAGTCTACAAAGTGAGTATGAGACAGCCAAGGCGACATAGAGGCATCCTGTCTCAAGAAAAAACAAACAAACAAAAAGGAACCCTTGGAAAAATTATAGAAGAAGCATCATCTGACCTCCAACTGAAAGGCCTCTGAGCTGGCCACCACCAATATATATCCATGGCACTAAAATTATAAACTACACAAGGTCACACAGAAATGCTATAGGAAGAAAAGAGTCCAAAGATTAAGCCAGTGAACTCCACAGGATCTGGAAGATGAGCTCGAGAACAAGATAAAAAAAAAAAGGGGGGGGAGGGGAGGAGGGAAGAGGGAACAAGGTAGGAGGGGGCCAGGAAACATGGTAGCCCTGAAGCAAGTAAGCCAACACAGGGGAGAGCAGGCCTGAGCACAGAGAACACTGCATGGACCACCAGAACAAAACATTTTCAGGAGGACGAGGGGCCTTGACAGACGTCTGAGGCATCAACAGGAGAGCTTTGAGGAATTTTCGCGGTTTGTGGAAGAAATGGACAGTAGAAAAAATTCACTGATGACACCCTTCCGAGACAGAGGAAAGAACATCACGTATGCCGATGGGAGGCAGGACCATATGAATGAAGACTGGTTACAAAACTGAAAACAGTTAAGGAAATTTAAGGACAAGTGGGTGGAGGCAAGGAATGACAGCATCAACAACTGTATGTGGTCTTTAAAGTCTCTTTATAGATAGTCTTTAAAAGACCCTAATGCATTTAGTAAAAATATATAATTAATTTAAAAACCGTAAGTAGGGCTGGAAGGACAGCTCAGCAGTTAAGAGCTTTTGCAGAGGACCCGGTTTAGGTTCCCAGCACTCACATGGCAGCTAACAACCATCTGATGACCTCCTCTGGCCTTTTCAGGCCCAGCAAGTACATGGTGCACACACATACAACAACCAAACACGCAAATGCGTAACAGAGAGAGAGGCCGAGGGATGGCTCGTCACCGATACAACAACCAAACACGCAAATGCGTA
>NW_026590809.1:5018838-5019473 GCF_907164565.1 Psammomys obesus | reverse complement strand
AGAGAGAGGCGGAGGGATGGCTCATCAGCGAAAGCACCTGCTGCTCTCAGAGGACCCACATTTGATTCCCAGCACCCACGGGGCAGCTCACAACCACCTGTAGCTCCAGTTTCAGGGTATCTGCCCTCCATTTATGACAGACAGACAGACAGACGGACAGATAGATATTAAAGGGGGCAGGGAAGCATACAGTAGACATTGCAGAGGGGCTGTGATGGCTATTATTGGTTGCCAACTTTCTGCTTGGTTTGAAGTGGGTGAATCCACTTCTGGCCAGACCACCGAGGGGGGAAGACACATCTAATCTGGGCTACACCTTCTGCTGGAAACCTCTATTAGGACACAGAAGGAACTTTTGTTGTCTGCTTCCCCTTGCCTTGTGAGTGCATTCATTCCTTCAAGGACATTGAAGCCCCCTTCTTTAGGATTCCAGCACATACTGAAAACCAGTTGAAACATCCACCTTGTAGACCGAGAAACTACTGGATTCTTTGGACTTTCTTTTCACAGCCAACCATTGTTGGATTAGCTAAACTTCAGCCTGCAAGTCATTCCAATAAATCCCCACAGACAGACAGAGATTGACTGATTCATTCATTCATTCATTCATTCATTCATTCATTCATTCATTCATT